>NC_090268.1:192612994-192918676 GCF_040414725.1 Anabrus simplex
ACAAGTAGTGACATCTTCTGAGAAACTTGAGAATTAACACAGTAGTTAAAGTTCAGGTTTCCTCCAGTAGAGGAGTTTCAACTGGCGCATAGTTTGAATTAGCGGCGTGGAGGTGTACCACCCGGTACAGACCTCCCCCCCCAAAAGTACCTCCAAGGGGTAACACAGAAGAACATAAACTTTTGTTTCAAAATAAGGTCCAAGTTATGATGTTGATATAGAAGTTAATTGCGGAAGTATTTACCAACAAGTTTTCTTAAAATGATTGGATCCAGTTTCAAAATTCTTTGGTTACTATTGATGTAATGTCTTTGTGCTTGTAGAAGTTGAATTCAGAAGGAAAAACCATTAATTCTTGAAAGTCGAGAAAAATTTTCTAAGTCCACCAGATATTGTCGTTGAATTCAAAAATAGTAGTAATGTTGATATTAAATGTCCATGTAGCTTATTAAATATATATTCAAGGTTGATTAAGTTAGACGGCCGGACAGGCCGCTGCTGCTTGTGTCCAGAGGAGGCCGCTCGGACCCCTCAAGTACCCTGAGATACCGCTCGCCCGCACTATGAGAGGAGTAGTGGAGTTGAAGCACGCCGAGCCCGCGGCGAACATACAGGTCGCGGGCGAGTTGCAGGTTGTGCGCCGTACATCAGCCTTGGCCGGCAGGAGGACTCCGGCTCGCCGTACACTGGTTGGCCTCACTGGAGAGGGGCGGGCCCTTACCCCACCTCAGTGGCGGTACAGCGTCGCGCCGCTGCGGGAGCACTGAAACATTAAAGCTCGGCGGCAGAATTTTGTTGGACCAGAATGATTTTAGGGTACATTCATTGTGGTGGAACTGAGGGGCCAGCGGCGTAGAAATATTTATTTCATTTAAAAGCCACTGTGTGTTGTTGAGCAGGAGACGGGAGCGTGGTAATGGCCATGGCAAGGACAGGATGTCAGTTTAACTGATCGGGGAAGGTTTACAAAAATGCTTACATACAGGGAAACAGATTCCAAGGGCAGAAGGCCTTAAAAGTGAAACCCCTCAAACAAAAATATAACCTTCATACTTCTTTCAAAATTATACGAAGCAAGTTAGCACAGAAAGTACACCGGTTTCACCTGTGACAGGTGAACCCTAAATATCCTCTCGGTGGCTGGATTGCTTAGCAATAAGGTAACGGGTGTAAGGAAATCGAGAATAGTACACGGCCCATGAAATCTGGGGGCAAGCTTGCCCGCGGGAACAAAATTCTTGACCATCACCTGGACGCCTACCTTCAAATTGGTGGGTCTCCGTCCACGATCATATCTTTCCCTAACCTTTTCATGAGACACTTTAAGATTGGCTTTAGCCTTCTTCCAAAGATCTTTAATGTTATCTGGATCTATTGTCTCAGGTAGAATATCACTCAAAGACCAGAGGTTAGAGAGCGGCGAGTTGGGAACAAACTTGAACATCAACGAAGCTGGAGTAAATTTATGTGATTCATGAACAGCCGAGTTCAAAGCAAAAGCTAACCAATGCAGGGACGTGTCCCACCTAGAATGATCTTCATGATGATAGGCAATAAGGGCCGACCTGAGATTACGATTGACTCTTTCAGCAAGACATGGTTGGGGATAATAAGCAGAAGTAGTCACATGAGATATGGACAGATCAAAACACAATTTACGAAATAGATTAGATGTGAAAGCCTTGGCATTGTCAGACACAATATATTGACACGGACCAAAAGAAGCAAAGATTGAATTTAAACAAGTAATGGTGGACTGAGCGGTAGCCAGCTTAGTCGGAAAAAAACAGGAAAATCTTGCAAAACACATACAAAGATGAACTTGTTGGCATTTCCCTTTGAATGGGGGAAGGGTCCTACATAATCAATATACAGGCGTTCCATTGGGCGCGACACTTGATGAGAAGACAATAGGCCTACCTTGGTAGACATGGTGGGTTTACTAAGCAAGCAGGATTTACAAGCCTTTACTAGTTCACGGATTTCACCGTCCATACCCTTCCAGATGAACCTTTCACGAATCTTTTCACGAGTTTTAAAGATGCCTAGATTCCCCCCCAATGGGGTCTCATGATAGTACTTGAAGATCATAGGTACAAGAACAGCTGGAACGACAACTTTCATCATCTTATCATGCCTCGAAGGGCAACATAAAACTCCATTCCTCAGTACATAAGGGACGACGTGTTCCCCAGAAGAAAGGGTTTCCATTATCGGAGCCAGCGTCGGATCTTCACGTTGGTATTTCTCAATGTCCCTAAAGAGCATGGGAGCATCTGTTAAGATGGCATTAACCTCAGATAGTATAGTATTGACCGGTTCATGGGTCTCGACGTCGTTGGAAAACATACGGCTGAGTCCGTCTGCAACAACATTTTCAGCACCTCTGATATGCCTAACGTCAAATTGGAAGGCAGAAATTCGGATGGCCCAACGGGCTATACGACCAGTACGACGCGGCCTACCTACGACCCAGCTTAAGGCTTGATTATCCGTCTCCAGGTCGAATTTGACATGTTCCAGATAGAGACGGAACTTTTCTAAGGCAAATAAGACTGCCAAACCTTCGAGCTCATAGATGGAATACTTGGCTTTTTTAGCCGATAGAGTCCTAGATGCATAGGCGATAGGCCGCCTCCGTAGTTCAGTCTCTTGAAGAAGGACTGCAGCTACCGCCGACGACGAGGCGTCGGTTTGGACGATGAATTTCTTCGAGAAATCGGGCATAGCAAGGACAGGGGCATTACAGAGAGCTAATTTAAGATCTTCAAAAGCGGCTTGTTGAGAAGGTCCCCACTCAAATTTGATGCCTTTCCTACGAAGAAGGTTCAAGGGCGCCGCTCTATTAGCGAAGTTAGGAATAAACTTCCCGAAGAAATTCACCATACCAATGTACCTGGCGATACCTTTGATGTCCTTGGGAGGTTTAAAATCACGGATGGCCTGTGTTCTAGAATTATCGACTGTAACACCATCAGGCGACACAATATGCCCTAGGAATGATATGGAGGGCTTAGCGAAGGACACCTTGGACAACTTCACAGTTAACCCTGCCTTCCGAAGGCGATTGAGAACTTCTCGCAGATGATCTAGATGTTCTTCGAAAGTCTCCGAAAATACGACTTCATCAAGATAGTGATACAAGTACTCGAATTTGATGTCGGAGAAGACCCTATCTAGCAGACTAGTGAGTACAGCTGCTCCCGTGGGGAGCCCGAAAGGCACGCGGTTGTATTCATACAGATTCCAATCTGTGGCAAACGCTGTAAGGTGTTTAGACTCTTCAGCTATGGGAATTTGATTATAGGCCTGATTCAAATCCAAGATGGTGAAGAATTTAGCTTTACGAAACCATGAAAAAGAAGAATGAAGGTCAGGAAGGGGCACAGATCGTAACACCACCTTCCGATTGAGAGACCTATAGTCAATGACCGGCCTGAAGCCACCTTAGGGTTTCGGGACTAGAAAAATAGGTGAAAAATACGCTGACTTAGAGGGCCGAATAATACCATCCTTTAACATTTGATCAATGATTTCTTTCAGAGCCTTCATTTTAGGTGGAGATAGCCTATAAGGTGGAAAACGGACAGGAATCGAATCCGTGACCTCAATTTTGTATTCGATCAGGTCAGTAACACCAAGAGTACCAGAGAACACCTCTGAAAACGACTAACACAACTTACGAATACTATCAGCCTGCTCCTCAGGTAGATGTCTAAGGTCTAACAACATCTCATCCTGGGTAGGCGAGATAGATGAACATGATACAGAATTACACTTTAACAAGGGGATTTTACAATTGGAAGCAAATTTGAATGTGCACGACTTACTCTGAAGGTCGAGCACTAGACCGGTGTGAGAAATGAAGTCAGCTTCCAATATTATGGGGCAAGACAAGTGCTTGGCCACAAACAATTTAACTTTCCAAGTAAATTTAATAATACGAATTTTGACATATAAGGAGCCTAAAATTTCTAATGGAGAAGAATTAGTCGAAACATATTGAACAGAAGATGAACAATGGTCAGGAAGTTTACAAATAGATTTCAATTTCGAATAGCATTCAGCCGAAACAATAGAACAAACACTGCCTAAATCTAAAAGAGCAGTTATAGGCTCATTATTTAACTCAATGTTGAGAAAAGGCACAGGTGCGGGGGTATCCGCCGCAATCCTAAGACATTTTTTAGGGCATTCAAAAGATAAATTTGAAGACTGAATTTTCTCTGAATTTTCGACCTGTTTACCGGGGGCTGAGCCTCGGGAAGATGGAGTAGTCGACTCAGCCAAAGCCACTAGTCACTTTTGATTGTTGTTGGAAGTTGCACCCGAAGTTGAGCAAGAGGGGGTGCTGTTGGTATTAGAGCAGTTCTTGGCAATATGGGAGAACGCGCCGCATTTAAAACAGCCTTGTGATGAACCTGCTCCACTATTTGTCCTACTCGATTTGATCAATGGACATTTATTGCGAAGATGGTCAGGCGACCCGCAAGCATAACATTTACGGGGTGTGACTGGTCGGCGAGGTGGAGGCCGAGGATTACTAAAAGAAGGAGGGGGTTCTTTCGCGACACGCAAGGAATCGGCGTATCTAACTCCTTCAGCCGATACAGCCATAGCTTCTAGCTCAGCGAAAGTTTGTGGACGCGACGCAAAACACCAGTATGATCGGTAAGGTGGTGAAATACCTTCTACAATAGCCTGCGCAATCTGATCATCAGGAAAATGAAGAGCAAACACCCTGGTATAGAACTTAATATCTTGGATGAAATCTGCCAAGTTTTCATCCAACCGCTGTACACGATAATAGTACTTCTGATTCAGGGATGACCTCGCACGAGCAGGAATGAAATTTGCAAGAAGGTGTGCATGAAAGTCTTCAATGGATGACTGGTCCGCTATTGCTCTAACAGTTTTGTCCGAGAGAACACCAATTGCATAGGGATAAATTATCTGTAAAATTTGACACGGAGAAAGAGAAAAAACAAGAGCATGGTCCTGAAACTCAACTAAGAACCGTAAAAATGCAATTACGTCACTGGTAGAGTTAACCGAAAACTTAGAGATACCTCTAAGCAACATTGCTAATGGATGCGGCAAACTGCTGAAACCGGGAGACGTAGTAGGAAGGGGCCTAAGTGGCGGAGAAGCAGATTCGGAAGGAGCATTATTTAACACAAAGGGTGGAATGGACTTGCGACGATCTGACATATTTTCTGATGGGGCAGATGTACGTTGGGTTGTCGCCTCAGTACTACTTCCTTCCTCATTCGAGGAATCCTCCCCACTAACAATATTTACTACCATAGGTTGGTCGACTTTAGGGATGGCAGGTCCAGATAACAACTGACTAACTTTACTAGACATTTGGGACAAGTTTACGGCAAGGGCGCTAGCTTCCTTACCCTGAACGTCATTTACCTTCAGAGAGAATAGATCACATACCCTATTATAAAAGTGGTACAACCTAGCCTGTACTCTTCTGAGTTGATCAGGAGATGGATCACTTACTTCAAAAAAACTAACTGCAGATGCTAGCTCAGTAGTATTGTCATTGACCGTGGAGAGAGCATCGTCAATCTCTTTTTCTCCCAAAGTCGGGATGGTAATAGGTAAATCAAGGGAATCTTTTAGCTTATTGGAGTCGACTGCAACCGTGCCTCCAGATTGAACCTTTCTGAGAGATAATTCATAAATTAATTCCTCTTTACGCAAATAGAAAGGATGGAGAACCTCGCGAGGGCCGGACATGATGAGACAACATTTTTGAGAAAGGCAAATAAACAAAAATTCCAACAACTGGGAAAATTGTTGAGTTCAAATCAAAGCAATGTTTAGCCGTCAAAAGGGGCTAAATTGAGACCCATTCAACCACGCTCTGCTACCACTTGTTACCGAATTTTGTGGATGTGCAGAGGTGAAAGAAGGTGCGGGGTTGAACAGGTTTCAAAATACGAAATTAAAGTTAAGATAAAATTTAACAAGGTTATATTTTCTTTTCAAGATCAAGAAATAAGAATAACAGAAACACAGTTGAATATCAACAATTTAAGAATGTACAATTACAGTTTTTACAGAATTTGGTCTTCGAGCCCCGGACTCACAATTCTTGAGCAATAAGCCCAACTTTACCCAAATACAAGATTCGACAAAGGGGCAGAAAACCCCAATCATGCCCAGAAGCACTTGCTCCCAACTACACAGTAAAGCCTCCTCGAGGCACGCAGAACCAAATTTTAAGAAAGAGCCACCCGCTCTTAAGTTCAAGCCTATCGAAGGCCACACCAAACTCCACGTTCAAGCTGTCCTCCAAGTACATATACACAGGGGTAAAAATACCCAACCTACTGAGGCCTATTCAGTGAAGAAACAGAAATATTACATGGCCTCCACAATACCAACTTGAGAGGAGGCAAAACTGCACTCCTAATATACTTTACTAAAACCTACCTGGCACTAGGCCACTAATGCAAGGGCTAATCCCATACTAAAGAGGTGACTTATATAAGAAAACGATTTACATTACATTAGAAGGGAAGAAACGGTTGTGAAAATAAGTTCACCTCAAAGCAATATGAGTGGGAGCTCGAGGGGGTTAAGCATTCTCTATCCCAATTTGTAGTTTAAAAGGATAGAATTGATATCAAGTGTCTTTACATTTTAGAGAAACGTTACATGGTAAAAGGCTTCGGACCTGCCCCGAGAGTTAAACTGCTGAGCTAGCCAGAAAAGAAGTTATTAAAAGGCCATTACCTGGAGGTTGAACTGCTGCCCGACGAAAGAGGCGCTTCCCGCCCCCTGCTACATAATTTATACAAAGATAGATGTAACTGAAGTGGCGCGGAGACCCGAAAATCAGCAGTTTATATACCCTCGTGGAAAGTTCGAGGCGTTTCAGGAATGAGAACACCCGCCCACAATCATTTTATTGGCTAACAACGAAAACCCCTACACTAGATGAAGAAGAAACACATTATTGGTGGAAAATTAATTACAGAAATTCCTTATTGGTCAAATTCAAAACTGTCGGAAAGAAAGGGTTAATATTGCCAACTTAAACAATGACTGAAGGAAATTTAACAAAGAACAAACTTATAAACCCAAAATTTCTCCAAAAACACAGTTCGTTCACTTCGCACTAGGGTGCATAATTGTAGTCCTTCAGTAGTGTCCTCTAGAAGAGAATGTTCACACTTCTTGCTACAGAGAAAACAACATTGAATCGAAACTGACATAGTTTAGAACATTACAAAATTTACAAGTAGTGACATCTTCTGAGAAACTTGAGAATTAACACAGTAGTTAAAGTTCAGGTTTCCTCCAGTAGAGGAGTTTCAACTGGCGCAAAGTTTGAATAAGCGGCGTGGATGTGTACCACCCGGTACAATTATTATTAATAATTTGTTTTGCCCAACTAAGGAGTAGGTTTGAACTCCTTTAGCACAGTGTTTGTTCTTTTCTTCCCAATATCTCTTTATTCGTTCAGTGAGTACATTCCTCCGTTCTCCTGTCTATCCTGCAGATTTTCTTTTAGGTTTCTCTGCGAATTTTTTTTGCATACTAAGCTTCTGAATTTTCTTCTCTCTAGAATGATTTCTTCGGTAATACCAATTTCTTGTAGATATTCGTTTATTTCCACTAAACATTTGTCGCGGTTTTTTCAGTGATAAATCTAGGTTTGTAAATTTCCTTTGTTGTTATCCATTCTGTCTAGGTGTCAGTAGAATTTTAATTCTAGTTGGATCTGTGATTTTTTCTGTGATTTGATGAATTTCCCGTGGTTTCTTTGTCATCCAAGTTACATGTTCATATTTTGGTCCTAGGATTTTTCTGATAAATGCCCCCCGGTGTTTTCCGATGTTCTTATTTGTGTCTTGCCGCCAATTATCAGGGTTCCGGATGCATGAAGCGCCTTAGTTTGATGACTGTGTTGTAGTGTCGTAATTTTGCATTTTTAAATATAGATTTTTTGTTGTGTCTGTTCCAGGTGATTTTTAAGCTCTTTGGACTTTGGCAGTTCTGTATTTGCTTCATAATTTAACCTTGCTGGTTCAATAATTTCGCCTAGATATTCGAATTTATCTACCTGGAAGATTTTTCCAAATTTGGTGATTCGACAACGAACTATTATTATTATTATTATTATTATTATTATTATTATTATTATTATTATTACTATTATTATTGTTACGATATTTTGTGGATTTGCAGAGGTGAAAGAAGGTGCTGGGTGGAATAGGTCTCAACTTACGAAATTAAAGTTAATTTAAAATTTTAACCAAGGTTATATTTTCTTTTCAAAATCAACAGATAACAACAATAGAGTAACAGGTACCAAGTAGCAGGAAAACAATTTAAGAAATTACAATAGTTACAAGACTTGGGCTTCGAGCCCCAAGATTAGTTTCTGAGCTCTCAGCTCACCACCACAATAGCTAAAGGGCAGAAAACCCCTAAGTACAAGGAGCACTTGCTCCTAATTACAACGTTAAGAAAAAAAGAGCAGACACGCTCTCAATTTGACAAGCCTCTCAAAGGCTACAACAAACTTCATTTCTATCTGCCCTTAAGGCACACCAAGAAACAGGGGTATTTGATACCCAACCTACAGGGCCTTTACATGAGGAAAATAAAACATCAGGCTAAGTTACTGGCCCATAATACAAAATAGAATGGTGGCGAAGCTTGCACTCCTAATACTCTTTTGAAACCTACTTGGCACTAGGCCGCTTACGCAAGGGCTAATCCCATACTAAGGAGGTGACACGATAAGAAAACTTTATTACATTACGAAGAGAAAAAAACGGTTATGAAAACGTAGTCACCTCAAAACAATATGAGTGGGAGCTCGAGAGGGTTAGGCACTCTATATCCCAATTTATAGTTAAAGAGACGAAATTTTACCAAGTGTCTATTACATTTTAAAGATAGGTTACATGAGAAAAGTTTCGAACCTGCCCCGAGGGTTAAACTGCTGAGCTAGCAAGAAATAAAGTTACTAAACGGCCATTACCTTGTGGATGAACTGCTGCCCGAAGAAAGAGACGCTTCCCGCCCCCTGCTATCTAAGTTCACACACTGCGCAAGATGTTACTGAAGTGGCGCCGAGACAAGAAAATCAGCAGTTTATATACCCTCGTGGAACATTCGAGACCTTTCATGAATGATAACAACCCGCCCATAAATTTTTATTGGTCGGCTAAAGATTACAAGTCAAAACTGAAGAAGACATCTAGGATTGGTGGAAAATTAATTACAGAAATTACTCATTGGTCAAATTCAAAACTGGTGGAAAGAGAAGGGTTATACTGCCAACCCAAACAATGACTGAAAGAAATTTAACAAAGAACAAACTTATGAATACCAAATTTCTTCAAAAAAAAGTTCCTTCACTTCGCCCTGGGGTGCACAATTGTAGTTCTTAAGTAGTGCCATCTAGAAGAGAATGTTCACACTTCTTACTACAGAGCAAACAAAAACAAATCGAAACAGACATAGTTCAGAACACTTCAAAATTTACAGTAGAGACATCTTCCGAGAAACTTTTGATTTCATACAGATTGTTAAAGTTCAATCTTCCTCCTGTAGAGGGATTTCAACTGGCGCAATATTTGAATTCGCGGCGTGGAGGTGTACCGCCCGGTACAATTATTATTATTATTATTATTATTATTATTATTATTATTATTATTATTATTATTATTATTATTATTATTATTATTATCATCGGCTCAGTGGCTAAATGGTTAGCGTGCTGGCTTTTGGTCCATGATGTCCCGGGTTTGATTCCCTGCCGCGTCGGAGATTTTAACCTTCATTGGTTAATTCTGGGGGCTCAGGGGCTGGATATTTTTACCGTCTTTATCATCAGAATTCATCATAGGTAGGGCCCCATCCTCACGCGCAGGTCGCCTATACGGTGTCAACTCGAAAGACCTGCACCAGACCTCTTCGGGGGCCACACGCTTGTATTATTATTATTATTATTATTATTATTATTATTATTATTATTATTATTATTATTATTATTATTATTATTATTATTATCATCATCATCATTGTACCGGCGGTACACCTCCGCGCCGTTAATTCAAACATTGCGCCAGTTGAAACTCCTCTACTGGAGGAAGCTTGAACTTTAACAACCACATTAATTCTAAGATTTCTCAGAAGATGTCATTACTATACATTTTGAAGAGTTCTGAACTGTGTCTTTTTCGATTTATTTTTGTTTTCTCTGTAGTAAGAAGTGTGAACATTCTCTTCTAGATGGCACTACCTAAGAACTACAATTGTGCACCCTAGTGCGAAGTGAAGGAACCTTTTTTTTGAAGAAATTTAGTGTTTAGAAGTTTGTTTTTTATTAAATTTCTTTCAGCTATTGTTTAAGTTGGCAATGTTAATCCTTTCTTTCCGCCAGTTTTGGAATTGACCAGTCGCAAATTTCTGTAATTAATTTTCCACCAATCCTGGTTTTCTTCTCTAGTTTTGACATGTAATCTTTTGGTAGTCCAATAAAAGGCTTGTGGGCGGGCGTTATCATTCATGAAAGGTCTCGAATGTTCCGCGAGGGTATATAAACTTCTGATTTTCTGGTCTCCTCGCCACTTCAGTAACATCTTTCTTTGTGTGATTATGTAGCAGGGGGCGGGAAGCGCCTCTTTCTTCGGGCAGCAGTTCAACCATCAGGTAATGGCCTTTTAATAACTTCTTTGCTTGCTAGCTCAGCAGTTTAACCCTCGGGGCAGGTTCGAAACTTTTACCATGTAACCTTCCTTTAAACTGTAAAAGACACTTGGTATAAAGTTCTATCTCTTCAACTACAAATTGGGATAGATAGTGCCTAACCCTCTCGAGCTCCCACTCACTTTGTTTTGAGGTGACTACGTTTTCATAACCGTTTTCCATCTCTTCATATTGTAATAAAGTTTTCCTATCGTGTCACCTCCGTAGTATGGGATTAGCCCTTGCATAAGCGGCCTAGAGCCAAATAGGTTCAAAAAATAAGTGTATTAGCTGTGCAAGTTACGCCTCCACTCTAGTTGGTGTTTTGGGGCCATGTAATTGTCCTGTTTCTTTATTGAATAGGCCTCAGTAGGTTGGGTATTATTATTACCCCTGTTCTGGTGTGCCCGTAGTGCAGCTTGAAAGTGGAGTTTGGAGTGGCCTTTGAATTGGCATGAAATTTGAGAGCGGGTTGCTCTTTCTTAAATGGTATTTTCTGTGTGCCTCGAGCAGGCTTTACTGAGTAATAGGGAGCGAGTGCTCCTGGACATGAGTGGGGTTTTCTGCCCCTTTGTCAAACTTTGTTTTTGGGTAAAGTTGGGCTAATTGCTCAAGAATTGTGAATCTGGGGCTCGAAGCCCAAAATACATTAATAAATTGTAATTGTACTTTCTTAACTTATCGATATTCAACTGAGTTCCTGTTATACTTGTTATTTCTTGATCTCGAAAAGAAAATATAACCTTTGTTAAATTTTAAATCAACTTTAATTTTGTAAGTTGAGACCTGTTCATCCCAGCACCTTCCTTCCCCTCTGTACATCCACAAATCACGGTAACAATTATTATTATTATTATTATTATTATTATTATTATTATTATTATTATTATTATTATTATTATTATTATACTCAGCTCTTTAATAATTTAAACATTGGAGATGATGGTGATTATTATTTCAAGGGGAAGTACAACTGGGCAACTAGGATATCTCAACACGAAGAGAAGGTGTGACACTTAATGGAGGTATCGACAAGTGAAAGGGAACGGAGACCGAGGGCGTGAAAATGGAAGACTCCCTAGGCCTCGTAAACCTAATACCGTCGGAGTGTAAAAGAAGAGTTGACCAAGGGAGGTCAGATAGGAAATATGAACGTGAGAAACTGACACAAGTAAGTAGAAACAATGCCAGAATCAGCTATGGGAACCGTAGTCTCCTACCCACGCTCTCAAGTTGAGAACCCTAAGTCCCCTTTTAGTCATCAGTTCTCTTAAGACGGATGATGCCCACAACGGAGTTGCTACTCAGTTGACTGGTTGATTGATTAGAGGACAGAGAACTCCGCCTCATTATTATTCTTGATTTAAATACAGGTGTTGTTTAACCACCTCTGCATTTGGAGAGTCAAAACGTACAATTTTTCACCGCAGGTGAAACCGAATCCTTCACTTACAGAATGTAACGAGGACTAGCGGAACGAAACTGGAGGCACGAATTAAGCTCATTGCACTGCTTATAAATCTGATTCGCTCATTTTCAGGGCATTTACCTGCGCAAAGTGGTCGCATGTTCAACATCAATTCACAGCAGCACGTCCTATTTTCAGAAAACAAAAAGATAACTACACGATGAAAGTAAAACACAGTTTACTTATTTCAAAATAAAACTTGAGACGAACATTCTCTTCTCATCTCTTCTCCCCCACGCATAGTCGTATACGATGGCTAATCATGTTGGCAAAGAATTTAGATTGCCAGCTTATAAACTCAATATGAAATTATAGGCCATATCGTGGAATTTATATTCCTCCTTTCTGGTTACATGCCAGTTCATTATAATACCCGCTGTTCCGTTGGTAATTTTCAAGTATAAACGTTGCAGAATGATGTACTCTTCAGAGCCGGTGCAATGTTATTTCTTGCCTTAGCAAATTGCATTTGGTCAGGGCACAAACGTGCCTCTGGTTCATAAGAGTCCTGTTTGATCGCTGGTGGTCGCACACAAGAGTCTAGGGCTTAACCCTCTATTTACTTTTAAGTACACTAGGTTATCTGGATAGAAGCCTCGTAATTCTTGACGTTAGATATAATGGGACTTCGTGGCTCCTTCCTGCAGAGTCTAGAAAATCGTTCAGAAGCATAAGATAGGTCTCTTTATAAAATATTTTCAATTACGGTATATTGACATAAATACGTCTTAGAGCTGGGGGTCATCCGAAAATTTGTGTTATGTAACAAAATGTGTGAACCGATGTTACCTAGTAACAGTACCTTGAGAGATGCACAAGCCATAGATCTGCATGTCATGGCCATCCATCAATACTTCACATCACAACCTGGATGGTTGCATGGTAAGATCGCTTCACACCTTTAATGAAATACGTATGGTTGTATAATCATTGAATTCTCCCGAAGGGAAATTTAATAATTTGTCTCCATAAATGGCCTATTTTTGTAATGTTCTTCATACAGTCTTCAGTCCTCGAGCAGACATCTTTTGAATTGATTTTGATTATTTTATAACAGTTTCGTAAACGATTCGTTTGAAACTCACGTAAGTTGCAATCTACAGTATAACCTCCTCGGTTCTCAGGTATCGTGTATGATATATTGATTTGGAAGTTGATTTTGCCGCTCTGACTGTCTTTTAGAATCCAAAATTCGTAGTATCATAATATAGGCTAATATGATAATTCATGTTTTGAAGTTTCTCGGTTAACCAATGGATGTCAGAGATTCGTAAACTGGGTATATAGATTAAGAAAAATACAGCGTGGTCGGAAACTAAGTGAACGGGGTATATGAGCACTAGAGGGTGTGAAAAAGTGCTCACAAGCAGGTCAAACAGTAATCACCACCACCACTCATGGAAGGTCGAATCACGGAAATCTGATCCGTTAATGAGGTTCAGTCAACTCCAATATCAGCTGTAGTCCCCACCTTTCAATTACATGAATGACTTTCGGGAATCGATGAATCAGAACCAACCAAGGGACTGCGCGATTTGAGTCACGTAGCTGTCAGGCTGCATTTGGGAGATAATGGGTTCGAACCCCGCTGTTGGCAACCTTGAAGACAGTTTTCTAAGGTTTCCCATTTTCACACCAGGAAAATATTGAGACTGTAATTTAATTAAGGCCACGGACGCTTCCTTCCCACTTCTACCCCCTTCCTATCCCATCGTTGTTATAAGACCTATTCTGTTAATCAGAGTTGATAACATTCTCGTAGTACCCCTATGGGTGGGCGGCACAAACGAAGAATACATCCACGGTATCCCCTGCCTGTCGTAAGAGGCGACTGAACGGGACGACCAAGGGATGATTGAATTAGAACCACGAGACCACTTATAATTAGTACCATCACGCGAGGAACACCATGGGTCGCTTTTACTTGCGAGTAGTACCACTATGTTACGTATACAATAGTTTTCTGAATAGTAGTAACAGAGGGAAAATCAGTATGGGTTTTACAGTACCCGTGATTAGTACCACTACATGCGGAACACCACGAGCTTACGTTGCCTGTAATTAGTACCATTATGTGAGAAAAACCACGGGTCTGAGCGTTGCCTATAATTAGTACCTACTTTGTGAGGAACACCACGGGGTAGTACGAGTCCCTGTCATTAGTACGCACTATGTGAGGATCACCACGGGATAGTACGAGTCGCTGTATTTAGTACAGCTATGTGAGGAACACCATGGGTTTGCGTTACCTGTGCGCATTACATCACCTGTCAATAGTACCATGATGTGTGAAACACCGTAAGACTACGTTACTCAAAATTAGTAGGCCTACCGCTACGTGAGAAATACAGTACCACAGTTCTTACTTTCTTACAGTTCTTACCTGTCCCATCACCACCACAAGACCCCTCTGTGTCGGTGCGACGTAAAACAAATTGTAAAAAAAATTAGCACAAATCGCCAATATTGCCTGTTTGTCCAAGATTAAAATTCAGGACAGTTGCTTTTTTTTTTTTTTTTTTTTTTTTTGTAGGTAGTGGAGCAGGCGTTTCTAACCTGCCTTCCCCTTGTTGGTGGGTGCGGTATAATGAACCCAATGTATCCCTTGCCGGTCGTAAGAAGTGACAAAAAAAGCACCACGAACCTACTGCGGTGGCATAGCAGGGTGTGAGGTGATATACTCCCACATGGCGCGTCCCAGGTGGCGGCTTGCCGGCGGTCTCGAGCGGAATAACATAGCTCTCGCGAACCAAACGCACAACTCTGTGGGTGGGGGACGACGACGAAGAATAGCCTACAACCACCGTATCCCCTGCCTGTCGTAAGAGGCAACTTCAAGGGCGACCAAGGGATGGTTACGAACCACGATACTACTTGTGATTAGTACTACTATGTGAGGAGCATCATGGATCTGCATTGCTTGTGAGTAGTGCGCTTACGTGCGAAACGTCATCGCGAGTGGTGCCATTGTGTGTGACATACCATGGGTCTACATTACCTGTGATTAGTACCACCATGCGAGAAATACCATGAGTCTACATTACCTGTGCTTACTACCGCTACAGGAGGAATACCATGGTTCTGCTTTACCAGTTATTAGTACCATTATGAGGGTACGGTGACCAGGATTTTGGACCGCTTTAGCTAATACGTATCATCCCAGTAATTAAGACATTGTTGATGATGATGATGCTTGTTGTTTTAAGGGGCCTAACAGCGAAGGTCATCGGCCCCTAATGGTACGAAATGAAAGAACAAAAATTACAAAGGCATCCACTGACCAAAATAAAAATCAAAAATGTCATGAAGAATGAATGGATGGACAGGAACCCAACAAAACACAAAACAAACAAACAAAAACAAAAACCAGTGGATCGGAGTCAATAGAGAACGAAAATAACATTATTACCGACCAAGGAACCACTTATAAAGCACAATGATGCTTGGTGTCTAAAGGGGGTGCAAAAACCACGTCTAAGGCCCCACAGAATGGTACATGTCGCGAGTAAAATAGAACCATGGTATGTGTCATGTTGGGGTATTAATCAGAAGTAGCGAAGACTCACGGTGTTCCACAAAAGATGGTACTACTCACAAGTACTGTACTTCGTACAGGTAACGCAGACCTTTGGTGTTTCGCACACAATGGCGCCACTTACAGCCAACGCAAACCGATGAGTTTCCTCACCTAGGGTACTAGTCACGGGTGCCGGTCCCAAGGGCCCCGGGGTGTTCCGCACATAGTGAGTACTAATCACAGGCAACGCAGATCCACGGTGTCGCTCATATAGTGGTACAACTCACAGGCTACGCCCAGACCCGCGGTGTTGCCCACATGGGTACAACGCACGGGTACTGGAATCCACCAGGCCAGGCTTTTTACTGCAACGAATCACAAACATATTTCGTACCATGTTAGTGAGACTACTCGCAAGTACATGCAACCCATGGTGTTCCCCGCATGATGGTACGAATCAAGAGTAGTTTCATGGTTCTAATTCATTCATCCCTTGGTCGCCCCTTTTAGTCGCCTCGCACGACAGGCAGGGGATACCGTGGGTGTATTATTCGTCAGCCTCCCCCACCCACAGGGGGTGTGTGTTTGGTCCGCGAGAGGTATTTTATTTCCCTCAAGTCCGCCGGCAAGCCGGTTAGGACCCCCCTATCCGCCACCTGGGACGCGCCACGTGGGAGTATCACCTCTCCCCCTGCTACGCCTGCGTAGCAGGTTCGTGGTTAAGACATTGTGTATTGGATCCACTGATTGTTTTCGTTTCACGATCCTTTTTCATCACCATTCGTTTTAGATTCTAGTCTTTCGATACATTTTTAATTTTTATTTTTCATTTCGTCGCACCTCATACCATTAGGGACCGATGACCTAGCTGTTTGGTCCCTTTAAACAACAGACATCATCATCATCATCCTGGAGTCTAAAGACAGAATCCAGTCTAACCTAGTCAGCGTTCGGTGACTAACGTGCTGAGTTGAGGTGCCGGTAGAGCCGGTGTGGAGTGTGACCGGTGAGTGGAAAAGTAAGACGGGAGGGAAGAGGAAGATGATTGGTGTTGATCAATATCTTGCAGCTATTGGAAGATGGCAGGAGAGATGGAAAAAGGAAACAGTTAGAAACAAAGGAGGTAAAGTGGAAACAAGAATGATGGGCGAGATGATACTGGTGGCAGCGGTGATTATGGTACTGTTAGCCATAGGAGGTGTGGAGGTGAACCCCGGCCCGACTTCCAGTGGCAACATGAACTGGAAAGACGTGGATGTCATAAGAAGAGTGGTGAAAGAAGTGGTGGAAGAAGTATGTCCGTTTGAGCAGATTAAAAATATGATGAAAGAACAAATGAAGGAATTTGAACATATGCGGCGTTGGATACAGGGAAAAACAGATGAGACAATGAACAAAGTGGAAATCAGCGAGAGAGAGAGAAATGATATCACTCAAGTCTAAAATAAAGGAGATGGAGGAGGATGTGGTGAAGCTGAAAGCAGAAATTGAAGACAGCAACCGAGAACGCAGGAAGAAATGCTTATTTATATATGGAGTGCCGGAAGACAAAGGGGAAGACAAAGTCCTGACAACATACAAAGTTGTGGAAGTTATTCAGAAAATGATGAAAATTAACTTTAGTGAAGTTGATATTGATGATGTGGAAAGGATAGGTAAAAAACGGGGAGATAGGCCGATAAAACTGAAGTTGTTTCCACTCTGATGGCGGAAGTAGTGATAAGAGGTGCAGATAATATACGTAGCAAAAAAATTAGGATTAAAAGAGAGATGGGAAGAGAAGGGGTAAAGAATATAAACACGCTGAAAAAACATTTAGTCAGGGCTAAAATACAAGGGTTAAGAGCCTACATTAAGGGTAAACAACTAGTAGTATCCAATGGACTATGGACCAGAGTGTGGACAGCGAAGAAATTACAGGAAATGGAAGAGAATAGGAAGGACGAAGGGGTAGTGGGGAAGAGAGTGGAAGAAAGGCAAGTCAGAGACAGTAAAGTGGGTGAAGACGGACCTGGAGATAAAGAAAGAACCAAAGAAAATAAGACACTGGACCCAAGCTCGCAACAAGAAGAAATTAACTTGACAGAAGCTATTTTCAAATCGATCGAAGAAGGAGCCAGAGAGGTAACAGTTGAGATGAGGAGGGAGATAAGGAAGGAAACCAAGGAGATCAGGGCATTAATTAAGGAGCTGAGGACGAAGGCCTGTGTGAGAGAAGAAAGGAAGATACAGGAAGTGATTGTGGGGGCGGAAACACAAGATGTGACAGGAGCATACAAAGGAAGTGAAAATACGGCTGGGAGGCAGGAAGAAGGAGCAAGAGGTACCCTGGCGAAAGGGAGAAGTTTGAGCCTAAGGGAGATATGGGGTAAGAAGAACAAATTGGACGAATGCATAGTGACAAGAAGCAAAAAAGGCAATCTGCAGTAGAAAGTAAATTGGTGTACACATGAGAATAGTGGAGTTTGTGTGTTATTCGTAACTATGACAGGAGTGATTAAATAGTTAAATTCGTAGGCGGTAAAGTGTGCAGTGAATGAGGAAGAGAGTGTAAATTGGATAGGTGTTAAGGATAAAGCTAATATGTGGAGATGGTTGGTATATGAGCTGAGGTTCCAAGTTAATGGTGAGTGAGTATGGTTTCAGTTAATGTGGTGAGTTGTCTGGATTCTAAAGATAATAAATACAGTGAGACAATAGAATTCAAATAGTGGTCAACAGTAACGAAACATAGGGTGAAAAATTGCACACCGGCACTATGGTAGAGGAAATACGAAGCCAGGTATTGCAACTTAAGTAGAAAACCAGAGAGGTCAGTGTTCAAGAAAGAATATGCTGAGTGCGAACCTGGTCGGAAGTGATATACTCTTTGTTTAAAGTGCAGATGCAAATCTGATATAACATCTTACTGTACATAGCAATATGTTACCTGTTTAGCTTTTCATTGCCATACTGTCATACTGTCTTGTTTAAAGTGCAGATGCAAATCTGACACAACATCGTGCTCTACATGGCAATATGTTACCAATTTAGTTTCTCATTGCCATACCGCCATACTGTCCTATACTAGGGAAAACAGCCCATTCTGTCTCGTTGCCATTTGATTATTATTATTATGTACATCAATCCTGCTTTTTTTCCTTGCTTCGGTGTTAGATATGTTTATTTTACAGGAATTATTATATGTGTATGTTAGAGTAAGCTGCCTAGGTTGGGTATTATTATTTTTCTCCTTAATAGGTCAATAAGGCTTCATTGCTGTAGACCGGAGAAAAAAAGGCATTTACATAAAGACAGAATGAGGATATCTCACCACAGATGTCAACATGAAATAATTTTATTCCTCGACGGCGGTTACAAAGTAAGCTTCGGCCTGCACGTGTCCATGGCTGGTCCGTGGTCCGACAGCTGTGCACTCCGACCAACTAACCTAGCAGAGGAGCGGTGGCCACGGCTCTGCCGTGCCTTTACGCCTCTGCATTCGGGAGACGGACAGGGACTGTTCCCCATCGTCGGCTGTCCTGAGAATGGTTTTCCGTGGTTATCCATTCTCCTGCACTAAGGCGATTGCCGGAACAGTTCCTAGTATAGACCACGGCCGCAATCCCCTCACCATCTCCTTCACCGTATCACATCTCCTTGGCCTGAGAGACGGCGTTACCATCTAGGAGGCCCGCCGGCCCCTTCAGGGACGGAGCGAAAATGCAGTAGGAGTAGTTGCATTCCTGGAAAGGAGCAAAAGTAAGCGCAAAATTGATACAAGGTGAAAGACTCCCAAGGCCTGGAAACCTAAGATCGCCGGGTTTGGAACAGACCAAGAGTTGACTTAGGTAGGTCGACTAGGAAATATTTAAGTGAGGGGACTTGCATAAGTCAAATCAATGCCAGGCTCACGTAGGCTCGCGTGGTTGTCACCCATACTTCCATGTTGAGAACTCCTATGGCCCCTTTTAGTCGACAATGATTCCCGTTTGGCCGCTATGATAGTTTTGGTTCTATTGTGTCAAAATGCACCTAATATCGCACATGTCACAAAATTATTTTTCTTTTTTTTAATGGTAAAAGTTTGCGAGAAAATGTAGCCGAACCGAAAACGTAGAAGATATTTTTCTATGCCTTTTCGCAACGTTCATTACTTTCATTTGAAGCGTGCGTAAATTACCAGCTAAATAAAAAATGTATTGCCTGAAACGTGGGTTGTTGATTCTTCCAAATTTTAAAGAAAAATGGTTACAGGTTTGAACAATTGAATTTGCTACCGGCGAACGCAGTTCGGTTAAATCATCAGATGGTGATTTAAAATTTAAAAAACGGAGCAATCAGTACTTTAATTAATTTTGTTCAGAATTAGATAGTGACACCCTGTGGGTGGGGACGTTCGAGTAACATCCACGGTATCCCCTGCCTTTCGTAAGAAGCAACTAAACTGGGCCCCAGGGGTTCTTTACTTGGGGGCGTGGGTTGGTGACCATGGGGACCTTAGCTGAGCCCTGGCATTGCTTCCACTTACTTGTGACACGCTCTTCATTTTCATCTACCCGATCCAACCACCCTTACTCAAGCCTTCACTAGAGACTCCTAGAGAGTTTTTCATTTTCACGCCCTTCGTGGCCGTTGTCTTTCTTTGACCAATACCTTCATTTTTCGATGTGTTGCATCCCTTCCATTTTCTCCCTCTGATCAATATTAATAGAGGATTGTTGCCCTTTGTACTTTCTCTTAAAACAGTAATCACCACCACTACCACCACAACCACAATTAGAAGGTGTCGCCTTTATGCGCATAATTTTATACAATTAGTTTATTTTTTTCATTTACAGGTTATAACACATCCATATATTGAACCACGATTAGTTCCCTGACTACTAGTATTTGGAAAACCGGGCGAGTTGGCCGTGAGGTTAGGAGCGCACAGCTGTGAGCTCGCATCCGGGAGATGGTGGGTAAGAACCCCACTGTCAGCAGCCCTAAAGATGGTTTTCCGTGGATTCTCATTTTCACACCAGGCTGTACCTTAATTAAGGCCACGGCCGCTTCCATCCCATTCCTATGCTTGTCCTGTCCCATCGTCGCCACACGACCTATCCGTGTCGGTGCGAAGTAAAGCAACTAGCAAAGTATTTGGAAAGAAACGTACGTGTTCACGAATACTCAAAGGCCCCTTCTGATATAATGAGTTAATTTAAAAACTTACGAAAACTCCGTGCTCCAGTAAAATCACCCGGGCATCACCTCAACTCTGTGTAGAAGAAGCCTGTTATTGCATTCACCACTTCTGAAGACTGACGTCTGTACAAATTGCGGAAGGTTCGAATGTCAATGTGGAGTGACAACGAACTAGCAGTTCTTCATAGTGCTGACCCTGGCTGTTGGCACCCATTAACCACGGCGCCCTGTCAGTGATGTCACCAGTCAATAGGACTTCACTCGCACTTTACTGGGGCGGCCAGACAACATGGTGCTGATAACGCCCACCCACCGGGACGAACTTCCTTCACAACGCAAGGCTGCCAACGTTACAGTCCAGGAACTAGTTCAAAGAGACTAAGTAAAAAGTTATATCCAAACGAAAAATAATTAATACGGCGATTTTCCTCCTAATAGGCTGAAGCCATACAGGTGCAGCAAACAGCAGAAAGCGTACCACGGCGATTGCTGCCTCTGCAAACCCCTATAGGTGAGGGGCGCAGACGAAGAATACAACCACGGTATCCCCTGCCTGACGTAAGAGGTGACTAAAAGGGGCGATCAAGGGATGAACACCCCCTGTGAGTGGGGTATGCAGGTGAAGAATACAACTACGGTATCCCCTGCCTGTCGTGAGAGGCGACTAAACGGGGCCCCAGGGGTTCTCAACTCGGGAGCGTGGGTTGGCAACCACAGGGCAATTAGCTGAGTCCTGACATTGCTTCCACTTACTTGTGCTAGGTCCCTCACTCTCATCTATCCTGTCCGACCACCCTTGGTCAACTCTTGTTCTTTTCCGACCCCGACGGTATTAGAGAATTCGAGGCCTAGGTAGTCTGTCATTTTCACGCCCTTCGTGGCCTTTGACTTTCTTTGTCAGGTACCTCCGGTACTTCATTTTTCGAAGTGTCGGATCCCTTCCTTCTTTCTCTCTCTGACCCTCCGGGGGTGGGGGACGCAGATGAAAAAGACACCAACGGTATCCCCTCCCTGTCATAAGAGGTGACTAAAATGGGAGGGAAGGGATGATTGAATTAGAACCATTAGACAACTTGTACGTACTGTCTTACCACCACGCGGGGAACACCATGGGTCGCCGTTACTTGCGCGTAGTACCACTATGTTAGGTACACAATAGGTTTCTGATTAGTAGCGACAATGTGTGAATCAGGGTGAATTTTACAGTACCAGTGATTAGTACCACTCTATGAGCGACACGATGGGTCTGCCTTGCCTTTGATTAGTACCCACTATGTATGTGAGGAAAATGGGATAGGCCCTAGTACGAGTCCCTGTGATGAGTGCACTTATGTGAGGAAAACCATAGGTCTGTGTTACATGTGCGCATTACATTGCCTGTGAATATTACCATAATGTTCGGAATACCGCGAGTCTTCTCTTCTTTTGATTAGTACCGCAAGATGACAAATGCCGTAGTTCCACTTTCCCACCGATAAGTCCCATTATGAGGGGCCGATTACCTGGATTTTGGATCCCTTTACACTACAAATATTATCGATACAGTATTGTGCTTTAGAAGCAGTCCCTTGGTCAGTACTACCGTAGTTTAACGCTAGTTTCTGGGAATGTGGGGCATTGCGGGTCAGATCCACTGATTGTTTTAAATTTGTATCCATCCATTCATTCTTCGTCATCACGTTTTGAATTCTCGTCGGTGGATGATACTGGACTTTGAAATTGTCATTACATCTCGTCCATCATCATCATCATCATCATCATCATCATCATCATATATCTCTCTGACCACTGTGGGTGAAGTTATGTGAGGCGAATGGAGGAGAACAAGTTACCTAGGAGAATAATGGACTTGGCACGAGAAGTAGAAGGAGACGAAGACGGCAATGGCTAGACTCAGTTTCTAATGATTTAAATAGATGATGTATAGATCTACAGTAGAGGAGGCCACACTGCTAGTTACAAATAGAGGATTTTGGCGGCATTTCATCAATTCACAGAGGCTTCCCATATGAACGCTACAGGGCATAACAGCCTATAATTGAAGAGCAACCAATCAAAACATATCTGGACAAAATTAAGTTTGATGCAGTTTCATGGGGTATTTTTTGTGCTCTACATGTCCCCGCATTGAGATGTTATCTATCTGTATATTGTAACACTGAAATAATATCTTGCAAATGAGCGGTTAAAACATATCGTATCATGTCCACGCAGGTGACTGAATCAGAACTTATAATGTACACCAATGACACATTTTCATTTTCCTTTCATAAAATGCATAAAATGTAATGTAAAAATCTAGCCTATTCTAGACAGTAATAATCTACCTATAATAAATTATAGTACTGAACCAGTTTTTTTACAAAGCAATTTTAGTCTTTGTTAAATTCCTTCAGGACGGGCTGAGTAGCTCAGACGGTCGAGGCACTGGCGTTCTCATCCCAACTTGGCAGGTTTGATTCTGGCTCAGTCCGGTGGTATTTGAAGGTGCTCACGTACTTCAGCGTAATGTCGATAGATTTACTGGCACTTTAAAGAACTCCCGCGGAACTAAATTCCGGCACCTCGGCGTCTCCGAAATAGGTGTATACGTACAGCTTTATCAAATGAGTCCATTCCTAGTGTAGCCTTTATCTCCTCATTCCGAGTATCCTCCTGCTATCGTTCCCATCTGTTTGAACCAGCGAACGTTCTCGTTACTTTCATGTCAGATACTTCTAAGTTATGAATAAGATATTCTGATTCTACCCAGCTCTCACTCCCGTAGAACAAAGTTGATCTGAAAATAGACTGTTGTAAGGATTGTTTCGTCCGTGAGCAGACTTCCTTCTTGCAGAATACTGTTGATCGCAATTGCAGTCTCACTGCATTAGCTTTACTGCACCTTGATTCAATCTCAACTATTATACTGCGATCATGGGAGAACACACATCCTAAATACTTGAAACTATCTACCTGTTCCACCTTTGTTTCCCCAACCTGACATTCAATTCTCTTAGTTTTCTTACCTACAGACATCACTTCAGTCTTGGAAAAGCTAATTTTCTTATTAATTCATTGCACCTATTTTCACGTCCCAAGATATTAGACTGCAGGCTTTTTGAGCAATCTGCCATTAAGATCAAGTGGTCAGCATTTTCCAAATTTCCACCAAATTGAATCCCTCACTGCTACTTAATACCTTTCAGTAGATGATCCATGGACGCTCCTCTATGCAGACGATGTAATGCTGGCCTCTGAGACCAGTGGGTGTATCCATAGGACGTGGAGAGAGAATAAAGAAAAAGAAGGGATCCGTCACTTCGAAAATGAAGTAAAGGATGAAGAAAGGCAAGGACCACGAAGGACGTGAACATGAAAGACTCCCTAGGCCTCGAATGCTCTAATACCGTCGGGGTCGGAAAATAACAAGAGTTGACTAAGGGAGGTCGGACAGGATAGATGAAAGTGAGGAGCCTGGCACAAGTAAGTAGAAGCAATGCCAGGGCTCAGCTAAGAGCCCCGTGCTCGCCATCCCACTCTCCCAAATTGAATGCCCATGGGCCCCTTTTAGTCACCTCCTACGACAGGCAGGGGATACCGTGGGTGTATTCTTCATCTGCGTCCCCTACCCACAGGAGGTGTGTGATGGATCTTGACTCTTCGAGGAACAATGAATTCGTGCACAAATTCGACCTTCGATTTTTTGACGGATGTTGACGCTTCATATAACGTTGAATTTATCAAAACTTCTTCCTCCGTTTTCTGAGGGATCTTGACGCTTCATGAATTCTCACATTCATACAAAAATTCGCCCCCCCAACATCTGATGAATCTTGATGCTTCATGATTCATAGACACCGAAAAAGTCGTTTTCGCAACCCCTCCCCACCCCACTCCGGTTGGCGCTGCAACGCTTTTGCGCCATGACCTCCCAGGTGACCTCAGCTAAGCCATAAGGCATACAGATCACGAGGTGACTCAACAAATTTTCTCGGCCAATATTCTTGGATTTCTAGGCCGGAGCCGCTGTCTCAGCGTCGGATAGCTCCTCAATTATTCTCGCATAGGCTGATTGGACCATGAACCAGCCCTCAAGTCAAGGAGAAATCCATGACTTGGCAGGGAATCGAATCCGTGGTCTGCGAGTTTCACATCTTAACTGCGGTCTTAGCAGAGACTTATACGCCCTCTCCTTTCATTCATTACTTCAACCTCTAAATACTCTCATAACCATGTGAAGAGATCTGTAACCTTTCTTAACAACCTCGTTAATATGATTACCCCCAATATACTTTGCCCTGAACCCTTCATTAGTTTCTAGTCAAACAATTGGTAGTAACAACGTTAATATCAAGGGGAATTACCTCCAGAAGACCAGAGCTGAATGCTTGTCGAGATGTGAAGCTCGCCATATCAGTTATTTCTCCTCTACCAGACGTAAAGATTGTGGGAGTTTTAATATACTGTAGAAACTCCTGGTCGTTAGGTTTAATGCTTTAATTTGCCTTGTGGGTGGGGGCAGTAGAATAACACCCACCATATCTCCTGCCTGTCGTAAGAGACGACTAAAAGGGGCTCCAGGGACTCTTAACTTGGGAACATGGGTTGGTGACCACGGGGCATTTAGCTGAGCACAGGCATTGCTTGTGCCAGGCTCCTCACTTTCAGCTGTCCTACCCCACCTCATTTGATCAACTCTTGTTCATTTCAGGCCCCGGCGGTATTACGTCACGAGGTCTAACGGGTCTTTCATTTTCACGTCCTTTGTGGCCCTTGTCTTTCTTTGACCGATACCTTCATTTTTCTAATTGATGGATCCGTTCTACTTTCCCCCCCTCTGATTAGTGTTATCAGAGGATGATTGCCCAGTTGTACGTCCTCTTAAAACAATATATTCACCGCCACCACCACCGCTGTGACAACAATGCTGCGGCACCACATTCTCTATGCGGTCCGTCCTTAATGTTATAAGTGGTGGCTGCAATCATGTCCTAATTTGAAGGTGGGTGTGTGAAGTAGCTCGTTTGGGAAGAGCTTTCGCATTCCTGGTCATCTGCATGGTCGTTTGCAAGACTACTTTTTATTTATTTATTCTCGGCCGCGCGTCAACATTTCTGTTTTATTTTATTAACTTCTCCATTTTTTACCTTGAAAGACTTGCAGGCGACCATGCACCGGGGGTGACAGTGGCTCTTGAGCGGCAGTGGTCTAGCCCCGGGGATGTCTTGGTATGACCGCGACAGGGTAACCAGTGCCGAAAGGGAGATATGGGATTGCCTGGTGGGTTTAGGAAGGTTTCTCATAACTTCTCCTTTACGGAGGGGTGGAAGTAGCTGGCAGAAGACTAGCCTTTGCACCTCAAGTTATTCTGTACTCTTGTACTAGGCTATGTTGCTGCGTTAGTACTCGCTTGTTGGTCATTTGTCCAAACAGGTAGGTCACCACGGGCTATGAGGCGGGCGTCGGAGCTACACGCCCCCCCCCCCCCCCGCGGATCATTGATTTAGCGCCAGGATGGTATTCAATTGAACGTCATGACGTGGCTTCAGAGACTGGAAGTAGATTTATTTCTTGCCAACATCGATGTCTTGGTGTAGAGGAACAAGTGCTTGGATAAGAATAGTGAGTAGGGGGCCTATGTTGAATAGTTATGTGTATCAGTGTTCTACAACTATGCATTCTACCGGGCGAGTTAGTCGAGCGGTTAGGGGCGCGCGGCTGTGAGCTTGCATCCGGGAGATAGTGGGTTCGAACCCCACTGTCGGCAGCCCTGAAGATGATTTTCCGTGGTTTACCATTTGCTCACCAGGCAAATGCTGGGGCTGTACCTTAATTAAGGCCATGGCCGCTTCCTTCCCAATCCTAGGCCTTTCCTATTCTATCGTCGCCATAAGACTTATCTGTGTCGGTGCGACGTAAAGCAAATAGCAAAAAAAAAAAAAAAAAGAACTATGTATTCTTTTATTTACCTGTAAAATAAAGTTTAAAGATGGTGCCTGTTATCGTTGAAGGGTCTGCCTTACAAAGGTTGCACCACTCTTAGTAATAAGCCATACAAAATACACCCTTGGGGTGTAGAAAATTAAACACCAACATAATATCCGTCTCAAGCAGCCAGACAAATCAGCAATAGTTGAGCACGCCCTATCAACGGGTCATGATGCTGCATTCCAAGATGTTCGACTACTATTAACATTCCTTCCCTGAAGGGGGAGGCGGGCCTCTTAGACGGTGACGCCGTCTCTCAGGCCAGGAGACTCTTAGAGAAAATGAGGGGGTTGGCTTTCGTGGCCTATGAAATGAAATGAAATGAAATGGCGTATGGCTTTTAGTGCCGAGAGTGTCCGAGGACATGTTCGGCTTGCCAGGTGCAGGTCCTTTGATTTGACCCCCGTAGGCGACCTGCGCGTCGTGATGAGGATGAAATGATGATGAAGACAACACACAAACCCAGCCCCATGTCAGCGAATTTAACCAATGATGGTTAAAATTCTCGACCCTGCCGGGAATCGAACCCGGGACCACTGTGACCAAAGGCCAGTACGCTAACCATTTAGCCAGTGGTTCATGGCCTATACTAGGAACTGTCTCAGCATTTGACTTAGTGCAGGAGAATGGAAAACCACCGAAAACCATTCTCAGGACAGCCGAAGATGGGGACCAGCCCCTCTCCGTCTGCAGAATACAGAGCGTAGAGCCACGGTAATCCCTTATCTGCTCAGTTGGCCGGACGGAGTGCAGAGCTGTCGGACCACATGTGGACCCAGACTCACCCTGCATCCGCCGACCAGATGTTCGAGCTCTTACCCACACTAAAGACTACAGATCCGTGCAGTAGCGGCGATTGGGAATTAGAAGTGGGAGGTGGGCAAAAAGTTTACAGACAACAAAAAGTACCCGTTTTGCGGGTGGAGGGTATTTACATAAATAAAAAACAACAAAGGCTATGAAATTTTAAGTTTTACGATGCTATCTGAGCAAATTTCGACAGATAGATTAAGGTTGGCAATTTACCAATAGTAATAATAGTTTCTTGAGATTTGATTCAGTACCATGAAATAAAACTTTCACCAAAGAAACAATATAACACATTTATTATAATTAAATATACTTACCGCGTGATCATACAATTAAAAATTATTTAGCATTTGACTACGCACTAATAAACTAAGAGACACTAAAGAGACTGCCAGACTGACGAATGCGCGCGGCAAGTGGGTGAATCATACCTCAGTGTACATGAACTTTGACAATATATATATATATATATACACCCCTGCTGCCCTTCCTCACAGCACATACTACACGCTGCTGCGTGAGTCTCCGCTACTTGCTGTGGTGCTATGCAGATCGACTAGCCGCGACGAACGATATTTTGTGCGTACTTTCACTAATAATTTTGTTAATAATTAAAGAAATTACACGTAAGATTTACCTGATAAGACAACAGGGCTTGTACAAATTGCTGTTTTAAAAACAATCCTAATTTCAGCTGGCTATAATGGAATTAGAATGTAAGATTTTCTCCAGGAAATAGAGGGGGTGGGGTGCGATTGCCCCCACTGCAACCCCAATCATGCTACTGCTTCCCCCCATAAAATTCGGTTGTAGGTATTTAGATGTTCCTTTTCTAAAACGTTGACCTGCTCAGGCTGGCCGGTGTGATGCTCCAGTCTGACTGTGCGATCAATGATATAACCTTTCTTGCTATCGTGTTCAAAAGCTATCATTTCCTTCTGCATAGATAAAATTTGATGCATGATATGGCCACTGATGGATTTCTTAAATTAAATTAGGGCATGACCAACCCTGCTTATATGACACTCCAAGCGTCTAGCTTTGTTCTAATGTGGCGATCGTCGCCCTTTGAGTGATTGAAGTTGGTTTCTAGAAAGAGAGGTGTACACGGATAACTCACGTAGAACACACAGTTTGTCTTGAGAGATCGTGAAACGCAATGGAGTGTGAAAGCTTTACGCAACGCTGAAGTCGTGGAACGTACTCTTGTAATTGTGTCCGACTACGTAATTATCACATATGCGGTAAGTTACATCAAGAGTTATATCTGTCGTTTATCAAGGTAACATTATGGGGCACTATGTGAAAGCTGGGGGATGCCTGGCCGAGGCAGTAAAATAGTGCTTGGTTCGCCCGGAAGGACGTGGGTTCGAATCCCCGTCAGGAAGTCGTAAAATTTAAGAAACGAGATTTCCACCTCCGGAGGTGCATTTGGCCCTGAGGTTCAATCAGCCTTCACCAAAAATGGGTACCAGGTTGATTCCTGGGGGCAAAGGTGGCCAGGCGTAGAGCTAACCACTCTACCCCATCACCTGCCGAGGTTAACAATAGTGGAAGCCTTTACCTTCCACTACTCCAAGGGCCTTTATGGTCTGTACGGAGGTGACTTTGCTTTTTTATGTGAAAGCTGCTTTATTTATGTATCAAGGCCAGGTTGCCTTTTTCCTACCTGGAACTACGCAGCTCGATGTAGAAGAATAATAAACGCCATACTGAAGCCTACTTTATTTAACAAGGGGTGTCATTAGTCAGTGGCTTAGCTGATGGTTCTGACTCGGAAGCCACAGGTTTGAATCCTTGGGAGGGTATCCTGCCTTAAATCCCCGACCAAAACAGAAATGATCATGAGTGGCTTCAGCGACTCCAGAAATACCAGGATTAAGCAGTAGAAAGTTTTACCGAGCAGAGTGGTTATGGAGTGATGCTCTGCATTCTGGGACGAGTGGGTTCGAACCCAACCGACGGCTAACCTGAAAATGGTTTTCCGTGGTTTTCCATTCTCCTGCAGTAAGGTGAATGCCGGGACAGTTCCTAGTATAGGTTACGTCCACCAACGCCTTTACCTTCACCGCTCCAAACCTCCTGGCCTGACATAGGGGCGTTACCCTTCAAGAGGACCGCCAATCCCCTTCAGGGTAGAGAATGAAAACTTTTATAATACTAGTAGCGATTTTAAAACCTTTCAAGATATCCCTCTCATCATCCGGAAAGAAAGCATGCTTTTAATAAATAACGACGCTCAGCACTGACAGGATTCGTTTCTTTTCTATACAAAAGTTCAATGTCGGATGTGCAAATTTATTTCCGTCCTGCCTATACCATTATAAAAATGAAAAATAGTTTTTGACTCATTTTAGTGGCTAGGAACATCGTAGATCAGCCAATAAGACAATAATAATAGTAGTATTGTTCCGGGGTATTGGTGGATCGCAGAGGTGAAAGAATGTGCCGGGATGAATGGGTCGAACTACAATGTCAAGAATAGAGTAACTTAAAGAGAAGGTTATATTTTTAGACAACAAAATTGACAATTTATACAAGAAGCAAACGTTAAATAAGATTGGTAAAAAATCCAAGATTCAGAATCTTAACACCTTGGGCTTTAAGACCCTTAGATTTACATTTCCTGAGTTACACGCTCAAGTTTACAAAATCACCAACTTACTCTAGGGCAGAAATCCCACGAATTCAGGGAGCACTTGCTCCCAACATTACAACACCTAGCCTTCCAGAGGCACTTTTACAACACTTGAAAAAGAGCTAAAGTGCTCTCAGTTTTCCAAGCCTACTCAAGGCAACATAATATGAACATCTAATAATCACTGGCCTTACAAGGCACTATTTCCAAACAGAATTCTTATTACACAGAGGTATTTCGTACCTAACCTACAGGGCCTTAGAGAAAAGAACAGGTTAAATAAACGGCCAGAGCACAATTTGAATGGAGGCGAAGACTGAGCTCCAAAGAGAAAAAATCCTATAGGGCGCTTGGCCGACGAAACAGGGGCTATTCCCAAACTACTGAGGTAGCACGGATGGAAATAACTTTAATACATAGCAGAAACCAAAGGTTACAAGACGTGGTACCTCAAACCAAAATGAAGGAGAGCTCGAGAGGGTACTTCACTCTCTATCCCGATTGACAGTTAAAGATTTTATGAAGTTATTACATTAGCCGGCAGAAGTTACATTTTCACAAAGGTAGGTTACATAGTAGATGATTTGGACGTTTCCCGCGGGTTAAACTGTTGAGCTAGCAAGAAAGAAAAAAAGATGTTATGCGGCCATTACCTGGTAGAAGTTCTAGCAGCTGACGAAGAGGCCTCCCGCCTCCGGCTTGACACACACACTCAGTAAGATGACGATCAATTGGCCAAGAGACGTGAAAATCCGCAGTTTATAAACCCTCGGGGAAAGTTCGAGACCATTCAAGATTAACTAGCCACACCCTCTCAATTTTATTGGTTCATTTAAAAGTTACACTCAAAATCTAAGAAGAAGAAGAAGAAGACTGTGATTATTAGAAAATTAATTACAGAAATTAGGGATTGGCTGGATTCAAAACTGGCGGAAAGAAAAGATAAATATTGCCAACCCAAAAATAAACGAACACCAATTAGTTAAAAAAACTTATGAATACCAAACTTCTTTAAATCAAAATTTCTTTCACTTCACACCAGGGTGGATGAACATAGTTTTTAGCAGTGACATCTATGGAAGAATGTCCAAACTTCTTGATGAATGTTAAACAAAACAAGTAGAACTAGTCAGTTCAGGAAACTTCACAGTAACAAAATTACATCAGATTTCTGTGGTGACATCTTCTGAGTAAATTTATAAGTTGGTCTAGTTTCAATTTCACGGTTTCTCCAGTAGAGGAGTTCTTTCAGGCGCTAGATTTAAATGCGCGGCGTAGGGGTGTACCTCCCGGTACAGACCTCCCCCCAAAAAAGTCCTTCCTTGGGGTGACACAGAAGAATTTTGAAAAAAAATATTTCACTTTGAAGAAAATTTTCTAAGAATTTTTTGAAGTAGGTAGAACTTGTTAAACTCCAGCTTTAGAATGTCCTTGTAGGCATAGAAGGTAAACTACATGTTAATCATTTTGACGGCAAGACCTGCCACCGCTGCAGATATCCAGGTCTGGTCGCCCGGACCCCTCAAGTACCCTCAGATACACCTCTCCCGCTACTATGAGTGGCCAGGACCCCGCAAGTACCCTCAGATACACCTCTCCCGCTACTATGAGAGGGGTAGTCGTGGTGGTGGACGCCGCAGATTAGAAGTACATATCCATTCCCCAGATGTGTTGGCGGTAGGGGCGGCGCACTTCAGCCTTTGCCGGGAGATGGACTGCGGCGCGCCGTGCACAAGGATTCTTCACGGGAGTGGAGTGAGGCCGTACCCCACTTCTGTGGTAGTACGGTATCGAACGGCTGCGGGGCACTGAAACAGTAAGATCTCGGCGACAGAAAAATGTTGTTGCAGATTTGAGAGTACGATCTTTATTGGTGGTGCTGAGGGGTGGGTGACGTGGAAAGTGCTTTACAGCCAATAGTGTGGATATGCAGGAGACGGGGGCTTGGTAATGGCCACAAGGGAATTGACAGCAGGAAAACCAGAGGGGAAGATCGTACATACAGTGTTTATATATATATAACCAAATAAAATAATTTGGGGCAGAAGGCCTACCAAAAAGAATATAACCTTCAAACTGCTGCGAAACGTTGATGGCTAACAAAGATATTACACAGGCTTCACTTGAGATAGGTGAACTCCAAAGATCCTCTCTGTGGCTGAATTGCTTACTAATAAGGTAACCGGTGTCAAAAAATCCAAAATGATGCACGGCCCATGAAACCTGGGGGCAAGCTTGCCCGCGGGAAAAAAAGTTTCTAACCATGACTTGTTCTCCTACTTGTAAATTGGTGGGCCTCCGTCCACGATCATATCTTTCCCTAACATTTTCATGAGAAACTTTCAGATTGTGCTTAGCCTTTTTCCATAGATCTTTAATATTATCGGGATCTATTTTCTCTGGTAGAATATCATTAAGTGACCAAAGGTTAGAGAGCAGCGTGTTAGGCACAAATTTATACATCAGAGAAGCTGGAGTGAACTTATGAGATTCATGAACCGCCAAATTTAACGCAAACGCCAAACAATGCAGGGACGTATCCCACCTGGAATGATCATCATGATGATATGCAATGAGAGCCGATCTCAGATTACTATTGACCCGCTCAGCCAGAGATGGTTGAGGATAATACGCCGATGTAGGTACATGTGATATAGACAGATCAAAACAGAAATGTAAATGCCTTAGCATTATCAGAAACTATATATTGACACGGACCAAAAGAAGCAAAGATAGTATTTAAACAATAAATGGTGGCCACGAACCTGCTACGCAGGCGTAGCAGGGGGAGAGGTGATACTCCCACGTGGCGCGTCCCAGGTGGCGGATAGGGGGGTCCTAACCGGCTTGCCGGCGGACTTGAGGGAAATAAAATACCTCTCGCGGACCAAACACACACCCCCTGTGGGTGGGGGAGGCAGACGAATAATACACCCACGGTATCCCCTGCCTGTCGTGAGAGGCGACTAAAAGGGGCGACCAAGGGATGTTTAAATTGGAACCATGAAACTGCTTTTGATTCGTGCCATCACGCGGGAAACACCAAGGGTTGCTTTTACTTGTGCGTAGTACCACTACATTAGGTACGAAATTGGTTTGTGATCAGTAGCACACAGGAGCACCGCGCGGTCGGCTTTTGCAGTACCTGTGAATAGTACCACCATATGAGCAGGACCATGGGATGATAGCTACCATGGTTCTGCCTTGCCTATGATTAGTACCCACTATATGAGGAACACCACGGGATAGGGAGAGGTCCCTGTGGTTAGTACTCTTCTGTGATGAACACCATAGGTTTGCGTTGCCTGTAAATGGCGCCGCAAAGTGGGAAAACATAGGTCTGTATTAAATGTCGAATTTCATAAGCTCTGAGTAGTACAATAATGTGTGGAATGCCGCAAGTCTCTGCTACTTTTGATTAGTACCGTAACAGGACAGCTACCATGGTTCTATTTTGATAGCGATCAGTACCGTTATGAGGGGCCGATAACTTCGATTTAGGACTCCCTTTTGACTGCACGCATAATCGATTCAGTGCTATAGCAGTAGTCCCTTGGTCAGTAATACGATATTGTCACGTCCGTTTATGTGACTGTGCGACACTGCGGGTCGCAACCACTGATTGTTTTAAATTCATGTCCATCCATTCATTCTTCGTTGTCACATTTTTGAATTCTGGTCAGTGGAGAATTTTAGACTTTGAATATGTCATTCCATTTCGTCTCATTTCGTACCATTAGGGGCCGATGACCTAGATGTTAGGCCCCTTTAAGCAACAATCATCAATCATCAATCAATAAATGGTGGACTGAGCGGTAGCCAGCTTAGTCGGAAATAACCAGGAAAACCTAGTGAAACCATCTACACGCACGAGAATGAATTTGTTGGCATTCCCCTTTGATTAGGGGAAGGGTCCGACGTAGTCGATGTAGAGGCGTTCGATGGGGCGCGGCGCTTGATGAGAAGATAATAGACTTAGCTTAATGGACAAGGAGGGTTTACTAAGCAAACAGGATTTAGAAGCTTTTACCAATTCACGAATTTCGCCGTCCATACCTTTCCAAATAAACATCTCTCGGATCTTTCCTCGAGTTTTGAAGATGCCTAAATGCCCCTTTAATGGGGTCTCATGGTAGTACTTGAAGATCATAGGTACAAGCACGCCTCGAATCACTACTTTCATCTTTTGATCATGCCTCGACGGGCAACATAAAACCCTGTTCCTCAACACATAACGGCAACATGTTCCCCAGAAGAAAGGGTTTCCATAATAGGGGCCAGCACAGGATCTTCACGTTGATATTTTTCAATATCCGTAAACAACATGGGGCCTCAGTTAGAATGGCATTTACACCTGAAGGTACGGGCGTGGGAAGAGAAGAACTATCTTCCTGTTAAGAGGTTTTCACTTCATGAGCAAACATGCGGCTTAGTCCATCCGAAACAACATTTTCGGAAACTCTGATATGCCTAACATAAAATTGGAAGGCAGAAATCCTGATGGCCCATCGGGCTATACGACCAGTACGACGCAGCCTGGCTAAGAACCAACTTAAGGCTTGGTTATCTGTTTCCAGGTCGAACTTGACGTGTTCCAGATAGAGGCGGAACTTCTCTAATGCAAATAAGACAGCCAAACCCTCAAGTTCATAGATTGAATACTTGGCTCCTTGAGCCGATAGTGTCCTAGATGCATAGGCGATAGGTCGCCTTCCGGGTTCAGTTTCTTGAAGAAGCACAGCGGTCAACGCTGACGACGAGGCGTCGGTTTGAAGGATGAATTTCGTCGAGAAATCAAGCATAGCAAGAACAGGGGCGTTGCAAAGAGCTAATTTCAGATCTTCGAAAGCGGCTTGTTGAGACGCCCCCACTCAAATTTGACGCCTTTCCTACGAAGTAAGTTCAAGGTCGCCGCTCTGTTAGCGAAGTTAGGGATAAATTTTCTGAAGAAATTCACCATGCCAATGAATCTGGCAATACCTTTGATGTCCTTAGGAGGTTTGAAATCACGGATGGCCTGTGTTCTAGAATGATCTACTGCGACACCATCGGGAGTCATAATATGCCCTGGAAATGACATGGAAGGCTTAGCGAAAGCAAGCTTGGACAGCTTAACCGTTAACCCTGCCTTACGAAGGTGACTCAAGACCTCTTTCAGATGATCTAGGTGTTCTTCAAAGGTCTCAGAAAATACGATGATATCATCAAGATAATTGTACAAGTATTCAAATTTGATGTCAGAGAAGACCCTATCTACCAGTCTCGTGAGCACAGCTGCCCCCGTAGGGAGCACAAAAGGCACGCGGTTGTACTCATACAAGTTCCAATCCGTTGCAAAAGCTGTTAGATATTTTGATTCTTCAGCTAGAGGGGTCTGATTATACGCCTGAATTAAGGTCTAAGATGGTGAAGAACTTAGCTTTCCGAAACCATGAAAAACAAGAGGGTCGGGAAGTGGCACAGATTGTAACACCACATTCCGATTTAAAGCCCTATAATCAATCACAGGCCTGAAGCCCCCTTGGGGGTTCGGAACCAGAAAAATGGGCGATGAATGCGCCGACTTGGAAGGTCGAATAATTCCATCTTTTAACATCTGGTCGATGATCTCTTTAAGAGCCTTCATTTTAGGAGGAGATAGCCTATAAGGTGGAAATCTAACCGGGATCGAATCCGTAACCTCAATCTTGTATTCAATAAGGTCAGTAACGCCAAGAGTATCGGAAAATACATCCGGAAATGACTGACACAACTTACGAATACTATCAGCCTGCTCCTCAGGTAGATGTCTAAGGTCCAACAACATCTCATCCTGGGTAGGCGAAACAGATGAACATGATACAGAATTACATTTTAGTAAAGGGATTTTGAAATTACTAGCAAATTTGAAAGTGCACGACTTGCTCAGAATGTCGAGCACTAGACCGGTGTGAGACATGAAATCGGCTCCCAATATAATGGGGCAAGACAAGTGCTTAGCCGCTAACAGTTTTACTTTCCAGGTGAATTTAGAAATACGAATTTTGGCAAATAGGAAACCTAAAATTTATAAAGGGGAAGAATTAGCCGAAACGCACTGGACTGAAGTCAAACAATAATCAGAATGTTTACAGACAGACTGTGATTTTGAATACCATTCAGCTGAAATAATGGAACAAACCCTCCCTGAGTCCAATAGAGCGGTAACGGGTTCACTATTTAACTCGATCTTAAAAAAATAGTACCAGTGCGGGTGTCTCCGCCGCGATCTTAAGGCACTCTTTAGGGCATTCACGTGCGGGGTTAGAAGTACTGCTACCCTGTTCCGAGCTTTCAGGGGGTTTTAACGAGGGCTGAGCCTGGAAAGGATGAACACGCCGACTCAGCCGATGACACTAGTCATTTCCTATTATTAGAGTTCGCGGAGGTTGCACCAGAAGTGGAACAGGAGGGGGTGCTATTGGCGTTAGTGCAATTCTTGGAGATATGAGAAAACGAGCCACATTTAAAACATCCTTGTGATGACCCTGATCCATTCTTTGTCCCACTCGATTTTATTACTGGGCACTTGTTACGCAGATGGTCTGTAGACCCACAAGCATAACATTTGCTGGTGGTGAAATTTCGGCGAAGTGAAGGCCGAAAATTATTTGAAGATGGAGGGGGCTCCTTAGCGACTCTTAAGGTGTCGGCATTCCGCACTTCTTCGGCTGAGACCGTCATAGGCTCTAATTCGGCAAAGGTTTGAGGACGCGACGCGAAACACAGATATGACCTATAGGATGGAGAGATGCCTTCCACAATAGTCTGTACGATTTGATCTTCTCGGAAATGAAGAGCAAATACCCTTGTGTAGCACTTAATATCTTGGATGATGTCTGCGAGATTTTCATCCAGTCGCTGTACTCTGAAATTGTATTTTTGGATTAATGATGACGTTGCCCGAGCCGGAATGAAGTTAGGTAAGAGATGTGCGTGTTCTATGGAAGATTGTTCAGCTGTTGCTCTGACTATTTTGTCCGAGAGGACACCTATGGAATAAGGGTAAATAATTTGAAGAATTTGAGAAGAAGAGAGAGAAAACACTAGAGCGTGATCTTGAAATTCGGCTAAGAATCTTAAAAATGAAATTACATCATTAATAATTAACAGAAAACTTAGAGATTCCCCTAAGCAACATAGACTAAGGATGAGGGAAACTGCTGAACCCGGGTGACATATTAGGTAGCGGCCTAGGGGGTGAAGAAGCATCAGAGACAGCATCATTTGTAAAGAATGGTGGAATAGATGTACGATGATCAGGCTCATTTCCTAGTGCGGCAGAATTTTGTTGCGTTGATACAGATTTCCTGCTTTCTTCGCCCTTGGAAGAATCCTCCTCACTTACGATGTTTACCACAGTGGCTTGGTCGGTTTTGGGAGCAGCTGCACCAGTTAACAATTGACTAACTTTATTGGACATCTCAGACAGGTGTTCAGCAAGATTACTAGCCTCCTTAGCATGGTCTTCTTTTAACTTGAGAGACAATAGGTCTCTAACTATATTGTAAAAGTGAAACAATCTTGCCTGAACTCTTTTAAGTTGGTGAGGAGATGGATCACTCACTTCAAAATAACTTGCTATAGAAGCTAGCTCGGTGGTGTTGTCCGTGATAGTGGATAGAGCCTCATCAATATCCTTCTCTCCCAAAATTGGATACTAATAGGCAATTCTAGGGACTCCTTCAGTTTGGTTGTATCTGCCGCAACCGTGCCTCCAGATTGAACATTTCTAGTAAGCAATTCGTAAATCAATTCCTCCTTGCGCAAGTAGCCGGGATGGAGGTATCTTTCTTTAGTAGGTTTGTGTTGAAGAGGTCCCTAGTTCTGTGTGACCTGAAATATTAGCTTATTCACTTTGGCTTTTGCAGTTATTTCAACCCAGTACTCAGGTGTGCATATTTCAGGACGAAATCGTTTAGTTAGAGAGAATGTCAGGAAGAAAAAGAAAAAAAAGAAGTGCATTCGTGAGCCTAAAGACAGGATTGAGGAAGCTTCACCATAGATGTAAGCACAAAATAATGTTATTTACATTCCCGCAATTAATCGAAGGCATGCGTAAGGGTGAAACGAAATGATGGATCCCTATTCAATATGATAGTTTTTGTTCTATGATTTCCAAACGCAGTTAAAATCGTACATTTCTAGTTATTCTTATTTTTAATGTATTGAATTTTGTTATTTGTACTAGAATTATGAAATAACTTTGAAATTTAACTCTTTTACAGTAATCTAACTGTCAGCAGACCTGAAGAGAGTTGTCCGTGGTTTCCCATATTCACACCAGGCAAATGCTGAGGATGTACCTTAATTATGACCTCGGTCGTTTACTTCCCACAACTAGCCCTTTCCTATTACATCGTCTCCATATGACCTCTCCGTACTGGTACGACGTAAAGCAAAATTGTAAATAATAAAAATAAAAATAATAATTTTCCAATAATTCAACGTTATTTAATGTAATTTAAATGCAATACTGTAGCGGGAAATAGTTGTTGGGCAAGAGCATGGGAAGAATCTGAGGTTGTGTACGGTTGCTATTGGAGCAGATACAGAGAAGGATGAGTTCGCAGGGCGTTTAATAGATGGTTATAGAATTTTAGACAAGATTTATTAATAATCTCAAGAAAATAATCCTGCTTCCCATTTATCAAAAATTAAATCTTCCATTGATCTCTTCAGAATGCCAATAAATTAATGAATTGTATACTATGTTACGACTGAAGAAAATAGAGTCTTTGTCCTACACATCCACTTGATGTTTATATGATATTCAGAAAGAATACCAGTTTTCAAAGATGTCAACACACCCTACATTTCATCGAAGATTTCACACGTAGATTCAAAATAAAAAATAAAAACTTTGATCATAAACCTTCAATCAATCACTTTGTCAATTGACTAAGGTTTTCAGAATTCAAAGAAAATTAAATCAATCACTGTTGGTGCAAGCCTAACTTCTGTTCAAAACCATTAAACATAATGACAAATTGCAGTTGCCTTCTGAATTTTACAGTCCAATTAATGATTTTCATTCACACGTTTCAGACATCCTACAGTTCATTTAAAAATTGATTTCCAGTTATACTTCTTTTGGAGAGAAACCTAAAGTTCAATTAAATATGACCTAACGTCTTGTTAAATGACCTCATACAATTTAAAGAAGTAGTATGATTAGAATTCACACGATCAAAAATTATTTTGTTAGTGAACCATCCTATTATAGCATGTTCATTGAGATGTTGTTTCCCGTATTACAAAGAACTTGTATCGGCCTCGCCTCAATTCACTTAAGTGTTTCCATGTTTGTATCAGAGAGGGCAGCTCCCTCGGTCGTGAGCACGGGAGATCATTCTTTCGGCGAGAGAGTAGTTTTATCTCTTTGCAGCTCTTCCTTGCATTGTTACGTGTGTGAAATGTAAACATGGACCCCATGCATATTGACGTGGCGTTTTTGTGCCACAAATGGATCTTGCACAGATTTAAACTTGATCCGTACTACCTTCTTGATGTCTTGAGTATTGATATGGCACGTACGGTAAATCTTGTATTTATATTATTACTATGCATAAATTGTGCCCTTCGCCTTTTAGTAATGATGGCCGGTTGATATGCATCCTTGTGCTCTACTGCATGAATGGGCCGTGTGTCTGTGGTTGATGTGATTGCGGTGTATTAATAACTGGGTCTCTGATTGATTATTTTCGTGCACTTCATGGTTTTGTGTCTAGCCGTCAATGAATGCACACTCCCGGTGAGATGATGGTTTACTGTGTGACTACTGAGTCTGTATTACCCTGCTGGTAATTGTGCGCGCTATGGACGCTCCTCTGTCATACGGGAGACCCTGGTTTGTGACCGTGTGAGTCATACTACTAGTGATTGAGTTCGACTTATGAGAGCTAATGCTCAGATTCTTGCCGTTCCTGTGATGTCTAAATGTTTGGGAGTGTGCTTGTGAGTGAATGGGGAGAAGGGATGACATATCGATCTGCTTATTTTATATTTTAACCTTGTTTCTGTGCCTCATGTTTGTTTCCGGCACGATAATATTTGTTTTGCCTTGGTTTTTATTGCGGCCGTTGTTTGCCTAGGAGGCCGCCATTTTCTTTTCTTATTCAGGCCATGTGCATGCCTGTGATGCTCCATGAGTTTAAACTTTATTTCCGTAGTCCAGAGATGTTTGTCTATTGGTATGTCGCGATCTCTCGCATTTTTTCTCTGTACTTTTGCCCTCCATAATGCGTGGAAACTTTTATCTGTGTTGTAATTGTTGTGGATGTGGAAGTTAAATAGACGGGTTCATAATGAATTTTATCAATCTCGCGGAAAGAATGACTGAAATAAACCGTACGTATTGTACTTGCATTACAAGATTATGCTGTGAGATTGAGAATATAACGGCGAGCCCGTGTTATGAATAATTTGAGGTTGGTATTTGATAAGTTTGTGCTAACGCATTAGCGTCATGACTTCAAATGGTTGGGCTGTGTACATGTACGTATCATTTATTTATTTCATTTAATTGCTGGCTTCATTTCTTGTTTCCACTTGATTTTATTATTATAATAAACCCTCATTTAAATTTTCTTGGCATTTTATTGCTTATAGCTTTGTGTTTTTCCTGTTATGATGTTGATATGAGCACCGTTTCCAGTTCAGGGCTGTGTTTGGCCTTTCCTAGTCGAAGTCCATGCCTCGAATCTCCGACGTGTGCGTTTTATGTGTAGGTATGTTGTCGGTAAGGGTGGAGGTGTGGCTTATTAGACCAGACGCTTTTCACTTAATATGCGTAGCACTGTTGGAATTTGAGAATAATTGAGTGCCTTATTAATGAGTCAGTTAATGTTTAGGTGTAATTACTCACTCAAGAAAATGTAAAATACACTTATATCACTTGAGTTCTTCTTATAAGACTTGTTGAAGTACGGCTCTGCAGCTTGATGACTGGAACTTCTGCAGTGAACAGCCTAAACTCGAACTCAGCACCAGAGTCGAACCACGATCCACAATCGAAGTTACCACGTCTTAACCCCACGAAGTTACCACGTCTCAATTCCGCGAAGATACCACGAATAGTCCCTCGAAGATACCACGAATAATCCCACGAAGATAACACGAATAATCCCACGCTGAATACGACGTTCAAAGTACACTGACTGACAGAGCAAATGCAACACCAAGAAGGAGTGGTCAGAACTTTATGCCAATTGCAGAGTAGACTGACGTCACTGAGGTATGCTCATGATGTGAAATGCGCCGCTGTGCTGCGCACGTAGCGAACGATAAATGGGACACGGCGTTGGCGAATGGCCCACTTCGTACCGTGATTTCTCAGCCGACAGTCATTGCAGAACGTGTTGTCGTGTGCCACAGGACACGTGTATAGCTAAGAATGCCATGCCGCCGTCAACGGAGGCATTTCCAGCAGACAGACGACTTTACGAGGGGTATGGTGATCGGGCTGAGAAGGGCAGGTTGGTCGCTTCGTCAAATCGCAGCCGATACCCATAGGGATGTGTCCACGGTGCAGCGCCTGAGGCGAAGATGGTTGGCGCAGGGACATGTGGCACGTGCGAGGGGTCCAGGCGCAGCCCGAGTGACGTCAGCACGCGAGGATCGGCGCATCCGCCGCCAAGCGGTGGCAGCCCCGCACGCCACGTCAACCGCCATTCTTCAGCATGTGCAAGACACCCTGGCTGTTCCAATATCGACCAGAACAATTTCCCGTCGATTGGTTGAAGGAGGCCTGCACTCCCGGCGTCCGCTCAGAAGACTACCATTGACTCCACGGCATAGACGTGCACGCCTGGCATGGTGCCGGGCTAGAGCGACTTGGATGAGGGAATGGCGGAACGTCGTGTTCTCCGATGAGTCACGCTTCTGTTCTGTCAGTGATAGTCACCGCAGACGAGTGTGGCGTCGGCGTGGAGAAAGGTCAAATCCGGCAGTAACTGTGGAGCGCCCTACCGCTAGACAACGCGGCATCATGGTTTGGGGCGCTATTGCGTATGATTCCACGTCACCTCTAGTGCGTATTCAAGGCACGTTAAATGCCCACCGCTACGTGCAGCATGTGCTGCGGCCGGTGGCACTCCCGTACCTTCAGGGGCTGCCCAATGCTCTGTTTCAGCAGGATAATGCCCGCCCACACACTGCTCGCATCTCCCAACAGGCTCTACGAGGTGTACAGATGCTTCCGTGGCCAGCGTACTCTCCGGATCTCTCACCAATCGAACACGTGTGGGATCTCATTGGGCGCCGTTTGCAAACTCTGCCCCAACCTCGTACGGACGACCAACTGTGGCAAATGGTTGACAGAGAATGGAGAACCATCCCTCAGGACACCATCCGCACTCTTATTGACTCTGTACCTCGACGTGTTTCTGCGTGCATCGCCGCTCGCGGTGGTCCTACATCCTACTGAGTCGATGCCGTGCGCATTGTGTAACCTGCATATCGGTTTGAAATAAACATCAATTATTCGTCCGTGCCGTCTCTGTTTTTTCCCCAACTTTCATCCCTTTCGAACCACTCCTTCTTGGTGTTGCATTTGCTCTGTCAGTCAGTGTAATATGAGATTACGACACTTCGCCAAGATTTCGGGTGTTTTTAAAACGAAATGTAGAAACACTGTAAAGTTCAATTGGCACTATTAGGCACGTCGTAGCACTGTCAATTATTAATAATGAGTTGCATTTCACACCGAGACAAGTTTGAATGCACAGTGTGTGCTCGCACTTTTATAATATGGCAGTGAATATGTGACTTGAAGTAGCACAGTCTATGTCACAGTTCGAACTACACGTTAAGTTTCTGTGGTAATAAAATGAGATCATTTCGGAAGTCGAAAGCACAGTCTTTCACTATACAGTTCATATGGCATCAAATTAGACACTAGCACAGTTCATAATATTCACAAATTATGTTTTGAATTCAGCATTAGAATGAGTGTCACAGTCCATTAAATTCACTAGTAACTGCAATTAACACAACTTCTACAACAGTCTCTAGAATTCTGGCATTCACAGCTTAAGTGGATTTTATGTGTGGATTTTCATGATAAGGGTTTGTATTACCCGTTGCCTACGTTATAATGCAAGGCCTGGAAATAGAGCCCGTAAGACGCTATCGAAGTGGTCACATTGAAATTCAATGCCGGGCCGCTAGGATCGCTTTCTTGCCCCCCTGTGTACCAGGTTCGCGCCTTTAAGCGTGTTTATTAACTGAGTTGGTTATGAATGTATTATGTATTCGTCTGATGTTAAGCATTCGCAGTTCCAGTTATGGTTTATTCACGACAAATTAAGGTAGTGGAATTTCGTTTCACAAGTTTCCAGTGAATGTTCAATGTTCGAAACATCATAATTATACAGAGGAAGTATTACGCATGAGATGCGACTTCAAGCTGATAAAATTAGGCCTCTGCTCCTAAGTTTTGATGCGGGTTACGTCATAAGAATCGGGCGATCCCAAAATTTGTCACTGGACTTTTGTGTAAGCTATGCTACCGTGACCGGCGATCATTTGAGAGGCCTCTTCACTCAGAAATCTTAAATTAGGAAATCAACCAGAAAAAACATTTGCCCAACAAATTTGGAGAAAATGAATGTAGCAAGAGTTAAAATATTGTATTTTCCCCTGAAACAACCTCTGGTTTGAAAGGTATGGAGGTGGTTTGTCCCGAGACCATTGCATACAGTTTAAAATAAACCATTTGTTTTATGGAGCATTTTATGAAATTGTGCGATGCGCATGACGTCTGCAACACATCACATGACACATATTCCAGGAATGAGAACAAACGAGCATCTTTTAGTACCGGTACTGAAGATGAACGCCCCAGTTAGTTAATTAATGGTTTCCTGTCATATATTACGAAAATTCAAATGCATTCAGAGAAAGTACAAAGATTCATGAGGGAAATGTATCAGGCATAGATTTTGACTACCTAATCCACTGTGGCCTGCGTAAAATACCTCATAAATATACATTTGCATTATGCATTGACGAGGAATCTAACAAGCGATGAAATCGAGCTCTTCTTCAGCTACCTAAGACGCCAAGCGGAATACATTATGGTTCGTGTGGCAAAAGAACAAACAGACTGTAAAGGCTGTTTAGAACATATCTCTTCTCCAGCTCCTGAAAGTCCAACATTGTGTCTTATTCGTTTTCAAGAGCGAGGAACCCTCAGATACCGAAACTAATCCTCTGTGGCACTTCTGCAGTGAACGACGGAATTTGTCACCTCCGCTACGAAGTACTTGCCCAGAAGAGAGTTACTAAAAGGTGTATGTTTTTTCGAAAGACATGTTCGACAGTGAAATTAAATGTAGAAAGTGTAAAGACGACAAACCACCTCTTTTTGTACTATGAAAATTTCTGAGACCTCTATTAGACAACATAGCTTCGAGCCACTCAAGTGGAAGAGAGAAAGTTTTGAAACTTGGTAAGAAGCCCCTGAAAAGGAAAGTTTTGAATCTTCAATGACATATCCAAGCCAATGCAGCACCACTCTATAAATAAAGTACTGCAAATACCCGCAAAAACATTTAGTTTTTTATTTAGAATATAATTTACTTAATGACATATACGGGCATGCGAGTGCAAGGGGGCAAGAACGCGATCCTAGCGGCTGAATGGTGAACTAGGATGCTACCCGTTTCCACGAGTGCATTTCCAGGCCTTGTATCACAGCGTAGGCAACGATATTACCTAATCTCACCATAAAATATCCTTAATATTCAGTCCTTTCCTCACGACACTGATCGAATGTTGACGAAAATACATGCCTAATTGACTACACTGAGTGCTGTTAATCACTGAATATTCGATTGGAATAATAGTTGAAATAGTTCACAATCGTAATTGTAAATGAAATAAATTTCTTAGAACTCATGAAATTGTCGCTAGTTGAAAGTTTAATTTATCACGCACAGTTTCCTAATATGCTTGTCACCGTACGTGATCGCGTCAGACTTCAAATATACAGTGAATTAACAAAGTCCATTATGCACTATCAAGCTGGAAAATTGTGTTCTCAGTTCTATCTAAATACACAGTCAATATCACGAGATCACTTGTTCAAGAAATTCGTAAGTCTTATACGACGAAACTCAATTTTATAATACTTTATAATATTCCACACGTCCACGACGCGGTTGCAGTTTTCTAATTACGATCTCGCACAATGAAATTCAAAATCTTACAATACGACTTACTTATATCTCGCGCAACTCGACGAAGCGGCATGACCTTCAGTCATGATTGAGTTGCACATTTCAACTGACTATCCCTCGAAGTCGTTGAGCCATACATACCCCGCTGGAAGCGAGTTCACTGTGTCAGGCGACAGATGAGTGGTTACGTATGCTAAACTTCTACTTACTATTTCTTCTAAACTAATAGATGGATCGATCCCAAATGTTTATCATTACACATTTGAAATATGGGCTACACGTTGGTGTATGTCTCATTTTTATATGTTAAGCCGTTTAGAAGTTATAGAATAATTTCTGGACTTTTCCATAGGGGAAGTGAAAAGCATGTGGCGTTGACGTCATATGACCTTTTCCCCCTATCTTGCTGTCTCCCTCACGCTTGCAGGGAGCAGTAGAGACTGGAACATTCCTTCGTACAGCTGTTACAACTCAGCCGTTCTTTAAGGATTAAAGATTTATAAAATATGATGTGCCAGGCCTTATGCATTAGTGGTACAATGCATTATAATTAAAATATAGATTTTAAAATGTTATGTGTATTTGGTGGTTTTTCAGGCAGTGGAGTTCTTTTCATCCCAATTTTGGTACATAAAAATGACATCTATTTAAAAATAATTTTGATGTATTTAACATTCAGAAAATGTTTGACGTTGTATACAAACTGAATTCAAGTAGAGTACAATGATTGTGAAAGAATTATCAATATAAGAATTAAAGTTAAAATATTCAAATAACACCAAGGGTTCTGCTCAAGACTCGGCGTCGCCATCCGACGGACTTCAACGGCGTCATATGCTCTCACTCCAATGAACACTGCGGAAAGGTTTGTAATTTAATCCAGGCTTTTGGCACGCCATCTAGTGATTAGGAATTGTATACCACTACCTCTACCTTGCTGTCGGTGCACATTCTGATGGTGAATTTCTTTGTCCAGCAACGGGACTCGAACTGGCTTACCACGGTGTCACATGACACAGAATTGACTCGCTAACGATCATAGTCACCATGCGGGTTTAATTCTACATCCTTCTTCCGATGGTCTATTAGGCCTGAAAGGGAACATACATTTCTTATTGAAGTATCTATTTTTTTTTCTATTTGCTTTAGGTCGCACCGACACAGATAGGTCTTATGGTGACGATGGGATAGGAAAGGCCTAAGAATTGGAAGGAAGCGGCCGTGGCCTTAATTATGGTACAGCCTCGGCATTTGCCTGATGTGAAATTGGGAAACCATGGAAAACCATCTTCAGGGCTGCCGACAGTGGGGTTCGAACCCACTATCTCCCGATTACTGGATACTGGCCGCACTTAAGCGACTACAGCTATCGAGATCGGTATATTGAAGTATCACGTAATGATGTGGCTATACGCATTCCTAGAACATTGCTAGACACCTTCACGTGTATGTGTGCTTCAAGGTTTATTAGCAGGTATTTCCACTGTTAATTGGATAATATTCTCGTTACTTCCTGTCCATTCACCGTATAGAGTTTTTGAAATAGATAATATGCAAGATAAAGAACATTTTCGAAATTATCTATGAAAATAATTATGTCCATATTTGTCTTTTCGGCTGCCCCTTTCTTTTTAATGACATCGCAGGGAAAAGGCTTGACAGACGACACTAACCTCTCTTATGCCCGGTTTACGGAGTGATAGGTATAATATTGGAATTCCTGACAATTGCTTCAGTGACAATAAATTATTCAATGATTTATACAGGGTGTATCATAACTGTACGGACAAAACAATCAGGGATGCTCTTCGTGTTATGTTAAGAACGAAGGAGCAATCGGATTGGCGGAGACAATTTTTTTTCCAGAATATGAGGTTACTCTGTTACTCCCATGCCTGCCCCGTGGTGTAGAGGTAGCGTGCCTGCCTCTTACCCGGAGGCCTTGGGTTCGGTTTCCGGCCAGGTCAGAGATTTTTACCTGGACCTGAGGGCTGGTTCGAGGTCCACTCAGCCTACGTGATTAGAATTGAGGAGCTATCTGACGGTGAGATAGCGGCCCCGGTCTAGGACGCCAAGAATAACGGCCGAAAGGATTCGTCGTGCTGACCACACGACACCTCGTAATCTGCAGGCCTTCGAGCTGAACAGCGTTCAAGGGCTGTAGTGCCATGGTTTTTCCCTGTTACTTCCGGGTGCGCGATTCAGATGGACGATCTCGCCGTAAATCAGTCTCCTCGATAAAGTATGCGGTAGTGTACTTGAAACTGCGGCGACCTATACGCAAGGTATATAAAACAACGGTTCAACTGGGAAAAGAATCTAAACATCAATATTCCCTACCACCAGCTATAAGGTATGAAGATGAATCATTTTTTTGCACTTTCTTCTTAATTAATTATAGTGAATAGTGGCAGTGGCAACCTGATTAAAAGTTCTGACCTCTACACCTCCGGTAATAGGTAATCTAAGACACCCACAGAGATATCAAGGTCGGTGAAGCTATTGCAATTATTACAACATCGGAAGGATTGAGTTTCACAGCTTATGATTAGCAGTTCTTTTAAATAGAGAATTCCTCGAGCGATCCTTCCTGAATACTTCATTAATTACACTTTCCCCGCACAAATGCTATACTCATCAGCAGCTACCTTGACCCTCACAAGCTGCACCTCTAATGCACTTCATTAGCCATTCATATGCCAATGATTAAGCAGAAAGTCATGGTATAAAATTTCCAAACAATACTTTCTACGTTGCCGAGATTTCATTCTACTCTGTGCACTGAAATATCGTGCTCTATTTGACTTCTCTCACACCATTTCTATTCAATTTTCGATACCTTACGCAAGAATTTTGTAAGAACTGTCGGCGGATGCTGAGTCAATTTCAGCTTGCTTTGGCCACGGCTCTACCATGGCTCGACTTTTCTCTATTCTGGACACGGAGAGGGGCTGGTCCGCACCGTCAGCTGTCCTGAGGATGGTTTACCGTGCTTTCCTTTCTCCTGCACTAAAGCGATTGTTGGGCAGTGTTGCCAATCCATAAATATTTTCTCCGCTAAATTTTAGGTGAAAATCCGCTAAATTCCGCTAAATTTGAAACTGAAGCAAAATAGCATATACCAGCTGTTTTAATAAAAGAGATTAACTCAACACTCACCAGTTTCAGAACAGGAGTTCATCATCTTCTCCTTCCCGCACTATATGCTCTGAAGCAGATGTGCTGGGTTGAGGTCCGGTGGTTTCATAAGAAGCCGCATGGTACTATTCTTTTTCAAAATATATGCTGGCAGTTCACAGCAGCAAAGCAGATAGGGAAATGTTCAAATCTATTTTGAAAGTTATTTTCACTTTCATTACTGTTTTCATTGTTTCTGATAAGTGCGGGAAGAATTTTTTTTTTTGCTAGGGGCTTTACGTCGCACCGACACAGATAGGTCTTATGGTGACGATGGGATGGGAAAGGCCTAGGAGTTGGAAGGAAGCGGCCGTGGCCTTAATTCAGGTACAGCCCCAGCATTTGCCTGGTGTGAAAATGGGAAACCACGGAAAACCATCTTCAGGGCTGCCGATAGTGGGATTCGAACCTACTATCTCCCGGATGAAAGCCCACAGCCGCGCGCCTCTACGCGCACGGCCAACTCGCCCGGTCCGGGAAGAAATAATGTCAAAAAATTTCGTATTCATATTGCACAGCTAATAGATGCAACGCCCGTGTTTGGGATCTTTAGCAAGCTCAACTAACTAGTCTTTTAAAGTTTAATTATGTAACCACTCTTTACGAAATATCTGACTCCTTTTTAGCCTTTTCTTTCGACAGATTGAAGTACCAAAATTAACCTAATCTCAAAAGAAATACGATATCAAACACGACACTACCCGGCTCATCAAGAACACAGTAACGATTGCAACTAATTCTGACTGAGGCTGTGGACCAGAGCTGGTCTAGCAAACGAGTGATAGTATGCAGCATAAATTCAATACAACGGGATTAAGTAGACAATTATACCGTAGTAGATTCTATATTATTTTTTCTCCTGGTGATGAAATGTGATATTGTTACCGCTGAAAAATCGCTAAAAGAAGTTCGAAAATCCGTCAAAAAATCCGCTGTCCGCTAAATGGAAAATTTATCCGCTGTTCCATTTAAAAATTCGCCAAATTTGGCAGAAAATCCGCTGAGTTGGCAACACTGTTGTTAGGTCAGTTCCTAGCATAGACCGCGGTCATCAACCCCCTCACATTCTCCGAACATCTCCTTCACCGAATCAAATCTCCCTAGCCTAAGATACGGCGTTACCGTGTGGAAGGCCCACCGAACCGATGAGGCCCGAATGAAAAATTTGGTGGTAGTAGTAGTTCCCTACGTTTAGCTGATGGCCTACTCACCCCGCTGGGAGTGAAGTAAAAACGGGATGATCCTGATGGTGTCTCAATGGCGCATTAGCCGCCAGCGTCTCGGAAAGCTGGGACTATTCATCTCATTGGCCTGGCGCCACACTCACTGGGGTGAAACGTTGGTAATTTCACGACTGAGTAAAACATAATGAGCTTGATTACTTTTATAATACTGAGATAGTTAGCTGTGCGGTTAGGGTCGCGCAGCTTTGAGCTTGCATTCCGGGGATAGTTGGTGCGAATCACAGTGACGGCACTCCTGAAGATTATTTTCCTTGGTGTTTCCATTTTCACACCAGCAAATGCTGGGGCTGTACCTTAATTAAGGCAACGGCCGCTTCCTTCCCACTCCTAGCCTTTTCCTATCCCATCGTCGCCATGCGACCTATCTGTGTCGGAGCGACGTAAAGCAAATTGTAAAAAAAAAGTTTTAATTGCAATCAGTGACAATAAATTAAGTTTCCCTCCGTGAACTTGCATTTTTAGATTCTCTAATTGATGCCACGTCAATTCTGTTCCTATCTATGTCTTGTATATCTTCGTCAGATACTTCAGCTTTGCCTTCAAGACACCTAACATTCCATATCCCTAATTTCAGTGTATCTCGAATTCCAAATTGTTTCTCCTAGTGCATATCCATATTAAATCCATCCCACTGTGCTTATATTTATGGGTGAGGTTATTTTTATATGGAGGAGCTGCCAGCCCTTCGCAAAACTCTCTACCAAGAGGACCAGTAATGGGAGGGAAACCATACGTGTAAGTACAATGCTATTTGCTGATTGCGAATCCATATTGCTGAATATTGAGGACAAATTTTAACAAAAATATATTTTCTTAGTAATATCTGTACAGATAATAAATAATATAATGCTGTCGAAGAAGAGAATTTCAATTATGGTTTTAGGCGAGTGATTGTTGTAAATTACCTTTCCGATTGCACGCAATCAATTCCATATTTAAACCCTTGACAGCATTATGGTACTTTTTGGTAAAAAAATTTCTATCTTTACAATTCACTTTGTTATTCTTTTCACAATAACAATTTCCTAATAACCCCCGTGTGAGTACGCAGACGAAGAATACACCAATGGTATCTCCTGCCTGTCGTAACAAGCGACTAAAGAGAGCGACTAAGGTATGATGGCATTAGAACCATGAGACTACTCGTGATTAGTACCATTACTTGCGGAATACCATGAGTAGAACTATTTACGACGAAAACGACGGATCTACGTAATGTACGAGCAGTACCATTATGTGAGGAACACTACGAGTCTGGGCGTTGCTTATGATAAGCGTCATCGTGCGTATTCAACTGGTCCGTTCTACTGTGTTCAGAATGGGGCTGCATTACCTATGAGTAGTACCACATTTTGAGAAACACCATGGGTCTTCGTTGGCTGTGATTAGTGCCACTGTGAGAAACACCACGGGTTTGGCTGGCGCCCGTGATCAGTACCACTACGTGAGGCATGCCATGGGTCTGCGTTGCTTATGAGTGGTGCCCTTATGTACGAAACACCATGGGTTTGTGTTATCTGTGAGTGGTGCCATTGTGTGTGACACACCATGGGTCTACATTACATCTGATTAGTACCACCATGCGAGAAACACCGTGAGTCTACGTTACCTGTCATTACTACCACTATAGGAGGAACAGCATGGTTCTGCTTTATCAGTGATTAATACCCTTATGAGGGGCCGGTGACCTGGATTTTGGACCCCTTTAGATAATAAGCATCATCGCAGTAATTAAGGCATTGTGAATTGGATCCACTGATTGTTTTTGTTTCATGATCCTTTTTTCATGATCATTCGTTTTAGACCCTAGTGAGTGGATACATTTTGAAGTTTTAATTTTCAGTTCGTTGCACCTCGTACTATTCGAGGGCGATCACCTAGCTGTTAGGCCACTTTAAACAACAAACATCATCATCACCATCATCATCAATTTCCTAATAAAATGGGAAATGTTTCATCCCTATAGGGACATCTTCAGTCATAATCATAAGACAAAATGTACAATAAATAGAACAAGGATGCGTTAAGAAAAAACACGTTAAAAGACTCTGTGTAGTTATTGAGTGCTCTGTCCAATGGCCAATAAAAACATTATCCGTTGTCAAGTTGATATGTATGCAATTAATTAAGGCCACGGCCGCTTCCTTCCCATTCCTAGGCCTTTCCTGTCCCATCGTCCCCATAAGACCTATCTATGTCGGTGCGACGTAAAACAAATAGAAAAAAAGATATATAAAACTGGTCGTGAAGTGATAACTTTTCATGCAACTTTCTTTTTGGAAAACTTAGACCTACAAATAAACGGGTAAAGTTGGATTGTAGAAATGGTACAGCTTAATAGTGATTAAAATTTGATATGTTGGTCTTGAAGGAAGTTTCTTATTTGACAGTAGACTGATCCGCTCGTCCGGAGGGGCGAAGATTCGACTACCCTTCAAGAAGGCGAAAATAAGAAATTGTAGCAAGTTGACAACGGTTATTAAAAAAAAAAAAAAAAAAAAAAAAAAAATCGATATTGGACAGAACACTCATTGCAACAATCGAGTGTCTTCTAACGTATCTTTATTCCATTTTTTTGTATATTTCGTTTTATGAGTATGGCTGAAGATGTTCCTATGGAGGTAAAACATGTCCCATTTTACTTCGAGAGGGGCTGCCTGGCCGAGGTGGTAAAGGCGTGCTCTGTTCGCCCGGAAGGACGTGGGTTCGAATCCCCGTTAGGAAGTCGTAAAATTTAAGAAACGAAATTTCCACTTTCCGACGTGCACATGGCCCTAAGGTTCACTCAGCCTACACCAGAAATGAGTACCAGGTTAATTCCTAGGGCAAAGGCGACCGGGTGTAGAAGTAACTACTCTATCCCATCAAGTGCCGAGGTTGCTGATAGTGGAAACCTTACCTTCCACCCCTCCAAGGGCCTTCATGACCTGTACGGAGATGACTTTGCTTTTTTGCTTTGCTTTTTTTATTAGGAAATTGTTATTCTGAAAAGAATAAAAAGAAGCGTATTGTAAAGATGAATATTTTAAAAATCAAATCAAAACGCTGATTTCTTGTATACTTGACGAAGGCCTGAGGAGTTTAGAAAATAACGAGAAGATGAAAGAATCGATAATTCTGGGCATGCTGAAGGAATGCATTTTCTGGTCAGATGACCCACCTAAGAATGTTCTCCGAATGCGAGAGAAGATACAGTCATTTCTCGTGTCCTTGAGGAAATAGTTTACGAAAGTTTGAATGGAAGAGGGGAGTTAAGTCTTGAGTTCGGCGCTGTGACGTCACAAAGAAAAGCGTACTCTGTGAACGATAAACTGATCATAATCGATCATGTAAGAATGGAATGTTGAATTTTTTGTACCGGTTTTTCACAGAATGTCTTAAATTTTTCACCTTCCTGCAGGGGAATCAAAACCACGTACTTTCGGGTGAACCGAGTACGCCTTTACCACTTCGGCCTAGCAACCCTGCAGAAGTTACATGGTGTGCAAAATTTTAGGTATAGTGCTCTCTTCTAGCCTACTATTGTTTCCAAATCTTCTGTCACTTTGTAGGTCATTTTCTACTTACCGCGGTTAAGGTACATATAACGCGGAGGAAAATATTTCCCCAGACAACCGCGTTAAGTTGACCTTCTATTGTAATAATAATAATAATAATAATAATAATAATAATAATAATAATAATAATAATAATGTCCCACAGGACTTCTTCGATGTGGCGGAAGCAAAATGGCTACATTTAAATACCCTGAAATATTACTGATATCAGCCGGGAACGGAACTGCTTACTTTTAGAAACACAGAAGGAAGAAACGGAGTAATTATGGGAATAAGGACAGACATAGTGGAGGGACGAAAGAAATACAAGATGAAGCAAGAAATAAACTGGAGGGCTAAAGAAATAAATAGTGGAGGGACGAAAAAAGATAAGAAGCAAGAAATGAGCGAAAACTAAAAAAAGGAGGTAAGTTAGTGCTGGAATGAATTGAAAAGTCGCTAGATGACCACCCAGATAAGTTAGTTTGCAATGAAACAGTTCGGCTTCTTTGCAGAATGGTCAGCTTAGTGGCCTTCTGTTCAGAGGGCCCCGGGTTCAATTCTCAACGAGGAAGGAGACTTTAATTCAATGGTTAAATCTCTGGGCTTAGCTGATAGTTTGTGCCGTCCCTAATATCCCTGCAACCCCCACATCACACACAACACTAATCTCCATCTCAATAAATTCAGTTTCTAATACACGGCAGGTGCCGCCCACCCTCGTCGATGTGTCTCCCTTACAAGGTCTGCAGCAGGCTAACAATAGCCGTACGAAATAGCCATAAAGAAAGATCATTTAATCACCATTTCAATTAATTAATTTATTGATTCGATAATTACCCACTACGACGCCATTCGGCTCTTGTCGTAGATATCATCAATCCCTTTTTGAAAATCAGAAGTTATCATTAAGGTCTCTTTCAGTAAATGAAATTCAAACTGATAACGGTTAATATATTTGCATTTAGTGAATGGGTTTTCGAGAGACATTTGTATGGAATTTGGAGTGGACAAGTGCAGGATTCAGTGCATCGTAAGGAGGTAACTGAAGGGTCTATGAAACTACCATGAACGAAATAATCATTTCCCTAGAGTATGATATGAGGCCTCTTTGATAAAAGCCTTCCATATATGTCTCAATCATGGCCATCCGTTAATACTTCACATCACATCCTACAAGATCATATCGACCATATGTACCACAAGGCCTCTCTTTGATAATACTGTACGTCTCTCAGTCATGGTCATCTATCAATAATTCACACCATAGGCTGAAAAATCTCATTGACTATCTGTACTCTAACGCCGCTTTTTGATAAATGTCGCTCAGCCATGGTCATCCATCAATACTTCACATCGCAGCCTGCAAGATTACATCGACCATCTGTACTCTAACGCCGCTCTTTGATAAATGTATCTCAGTCATGGCCATCCGTTAATACTTCACATCACATCCTACAAGATCATATCGACCACATGTACCACAAGGCCTCTCTTTGATAATACTGTACGTCTCTCAGTCATGGTCATCCATCAATACTTCACATCGCAGCCTGCAAGATTACATCGACCATCTGTACTCTAACGCCGCTCTTTGATAAATGTCTCTCAGCCATGGTCATCCATCAATACTTCACATCGCAGCCTGCAAGATTACATCGACCATCTGTACTCTAACGCCGCTCTTTGATAAATGTATCTCAGTCATGGCCATCCGTTAATACTTCACATCACATCCTACAAGATCATACCGACCACATGTACCACAAGGCCTCTCTTTGATAATACTGTACGTCTCTCAGTCATGGTCATCCATCAATACTTCACATCGCAGCCTACAAGATTACATCGACCATCTGTACTCTAACGCCGCTCTTTGATAAATGTCTCTCAGCCATGACCATCCATTAATACTTCACATCACAACCTACAAGATCATATCGACTACGTGTACCACAAGGCCTCTCTTTGATAATACTATACGTCTCTCTGTCATGGCCATCCATCAATAATTCACATCGCAGGCTGCAAGATCACATCGACCATCTGTACTCTAACGCCGCTCTTTGAGAAATGTCTCTGTCATGGCCATCCATCAGTACTTCACATCGCAGCCTGCACGGTTACTAGGTAACATCACTAATTTCATGACGAAAATTTTCCGATCTCTCCAGCCATAAGACATATTATATATGTCAAAAGTAATATAGCATTGCCTTTTTAACGTGGCTTTCATACTGTAAGTCAGATTTGCGCCTAGCGATTTTGGCAAGAAACCCCAGCGGGACAGTCCCTCACTTGCCACCAACCGTATCTTTTTATGTTAAAAATATGGGTGGTAGGCTGTCACTATCGTGGCCGGCCCCGCGGTGTAGGGGTAGCGTGCTTATCTCTTACCCGGAGGCCCCGGGTTCGATACCCGGCCTGGTCAGGGTTCTTTACCTGGATCTGAGGGCTAGTTCGAGGTCCAGTCAGCCTACGTGATTAAAATTAAGGAGCTATCTGACGGTGAGATAGCGCCCTGGTCTAGAAAGCCAAGAATAACGGCCAAGAAGATTCGTCGTGTTGACCACACGACACCTTATATTTTTCAGGCCTTCGGGCTGAGCTGCGGTCGCTTGGTAGACCAAGGCCGTTCGGGTCTGTTGCGAAATGGGGTGTGGTTTGGTTTTGTCATTATTGTAACGACCGCAGTGTTTTGAGGGTTCCGTAGACTTACTTATTAAATTGTTTCTGCAGTTTCAATATCTCATAGCAACGCTTATTACGTTCTGTTTCATCCCTTTTATACCTTCATCATTCACTCAACTCTTACTTTTGCCCGGTTTTGCTGAATCCTAATCAAATCATTTGTTATTATTCTATAAAACTGATCACGATGTATTCACAACGACAGCTAACCTCCAACTGAGCGCGCGACTCAACACAGTGCCATCTTGTAACAGAGTATGGGTGTGACGTCACATATTTAGCATTTCATGAAAAGTACGTTTCAGATTTTCAATTTTACTTTGCAACAGGTAGCCTCCTCTTTTATCTATCATTTGAGACATTAAACATAATCATAAGGTAAACACTCTCGCGATATACGCGTTGTCGAGGAACGTAAGAATACGTTAAAATGAAAAGAACAGGCTTTTAATTTGAAATTCCTTTTCTTTATTTTCTTCCTCCCATACTTATGATGTTAATGGGTGGGTGCCGCGTGAAGTCAGGTATTATGAAAAGGAGCCGACATGAGAAAAAGATTGTAAGGTACCGATCTAGAGAAACGCATCACTAGGACAATGAAACGGCAAATTTCTCCTTGTGTGTCATACATCCGTCGGCACATCCCTATAATAAATGTTTCCATTATCATACGCTGCACCTTGTTAATAAATAAAATATCGTCGATTGCGTAAGTGAACCGTGGGAGGCAAGGATAGAGCCGCGTTCATTACCAGTAACAATTAAGGATGGGTTGATGTGCAGAGCCGCACTTTGATGACATCATGAACGCAGCATTGACTGACTGGCCTGGTTTTCTCCTTCTAAAGAAACGTCTTCTCTAGTAATTAGTATGTGGAGATGTGCTTCTCTGTTCGTATCAGTCTATAGGCACCATCTGAACAACATCGCTGCGTAGAGAACACACGATTTGCTCAAACTCCGTATGGAATGGGCTACATTATTAATTTCGAACATAATTCTCTAACCTGAACGAAGTGCCGATCATTTCTTTATTCACATAAAGTATTTTATGGCTGGGGGTCATCTGAAAATTTGGGTCACCAAACTAGCGATACAAAATGCGTGACGCGATGTTACCTGGCAACCGTGTGGGCTGTGATGTGAAGTATGGACGGATGTTCATGACTGCGAGGCGTATTGTCAAAGACAGATGGTCGATGCGAGCTTGCAGGCTGTGATGTGAAGTACTGATGGATTGCCATGACTGTGATACATCACACGTTAGAGAACTAATAATTTCATTCCCAGTAGTACCATAGGCCCTGAGGCAATTTCCCCCTTTCGATGTTCTAAATCCTATAAAAGCCGCCTCCAGATTTCATACAAGTCTCCAGAAAACGAATCGTTAGGTACAAATAAAGTAATAGTGATCAGCTTGAGTTTCATTTATTGAAAGGCATATTTATGATCATTTGATTTTCCCAAACAGAAATTTGACACCATTTTTAGGACATTTTCTCACTCCGTCCGTATTTCCACGTTTGTTTCTTCCATCTTCATTTAAATCTTTTTTCCTTTATGATTTTAATTCTATCAGCTTTTATTCCACTCTTTCTTTCTCACTTCCATTCTTTTAATTCCTTCTGCGTTTTTAAATGTAAGCAGGTTCTTTTCTGGCTGATATAGGTGGAATTTGTTGGTATTTAGTTGCGGCACTTCACATCGTTGGTTACAGGCGAAGAACTCCTCATTGAAATCGAAGTTATCGAAACGTATATTCTAGATCTAATTTGGTGCTACATTTCGAGAGCTTGACTTTGCATTAGCACTATTTTGGGAAAATTTCCTTCTATACTTGCCTAAACGTCAGTTCCAGTTCTTGTAGAACTTATTAAATATTTTAGAAGATTTACTATGACCAAACCAAACCCCATGACACTACATCCTTTGAAGGGCCTTGGTCTAGCAAGCGACCGCTGCTCAGCCCGAAGGCCTGCAGATTACGAGGTGTCGTGTGGTCAGCACGACGAATCCTCTCGGTCGTTATTCTTGGCTTTCTAGACCGGGGCCGCTATCTCACCGTCAGATAGCTCTTCAATTCTAATCACGTAGGCTGAGTGGACCTCGAACCAGCCCTCAGGTCTAGGTAAAAATCCCTGACCTGGCCGGGAATCGAAGCCGGGGCCTCCGGGTGAAAGGCAGGCACGCTACCCCTACACCACGGGGCCGGCGATTTACTATGATGTTTCAGTAATAATTTTCAAATCATCTTCGCATACCTTGGATTAACTTTAGGTTCTCTAACTGTTCCTGGAGCGTTGTATGGGGTTTGCTAGAACTGTGTCTCTGTCATATGCTTATAACTCCGGACGCTTTAGCGCCATAATCAATATTTTGAAGATCTGCCGTGTTTCAGTTCGCAGGTGGACAGTCCCCTCTTAAAACCATTCAAAGATTATTTTTATTGAAATTAACTGATGAAAAAATGGTTTCTGGACGGACCCTTAGCTCACAGTGACAAAATAAATACTCTACTCTGGTGAAAAAGATGCCAGAGGAGAAAAATGCATTAAATGTACTGTACACAGTAATACAAATAACAATTGAGGAATGGAACAAGTGTCGATTATACAGTATGAATGAATAAGTAATGTTATCCTTCGCTGTGGGTAGTCAAAGTCTTCATAGTACGACTTCTCTTTTCCTTATTGTAATTATTTGTGAAGACTATAGATTTAAGGATACATTAAATTCCACGAACCTACTACGCTGGCGTAGCAGGGGGAGAGGTGATACTCCCACGTGGCGCATCCCAGGTGGCGGATAGGGGGTTCTTAACCGGCTTGCCGGCGGACTTGAGCGAAATAAAGTAGCTCTCGCTGACCAAACACATAGGGGCTACCCTGCGTAATTTTTTAAATTAAGAGCAACCGATAGGTTGGAAGTGCGCTATTAGAAACTGATGCCTCTGAGAGGTTGGACGATGATATGTGTGGAGCGCTGTGCGAAGGATAGGAGCAAATAATGCTCTTGTAAAACTGGTACCTGCCAAGATCAATTCAGCTCTTTTCTGTGTAAATTAGCATTTGTAATTCTCTTAAGTTTTGTACCTGCTTTTTTGGACTTTAAGTCATTGTTGTTGGAGGTGCCGAGCTCAAATTGTTATTGTTCATTCATATTTTCTGTTACGGAGTTATCCGTGGTAGTTAGAGGTGAAAGAAGGTGCGGGGATGAACAGGTCTCAACTTACGAAATTAAAGTTAATTTAAAATTTAACAAAGGTTATATTTTCTTTCCAAGGTCAAGAAATAAAAAGTATAACAGGAACTCAGTTGTATATCAACAAGTTAAGAAAGTACAATTACAGTTTATTAATGGATTTTGGGCTTCGAGCCCCAGATTCACAATTCTTGAGCAATTAGCCCAACTTTACTTATGTATAAGGTTCAACAAAGGGGCAGAAAACCCCAATCATACCAAGGAGCACTAGCTCCCAATTACCCAGTAAAGCCTCCTCGAGGCACACAGAACCCAAATTTAAGAAAGAGCAACCCGCTCTCAAAGTTCAAGCCCATCAACGGCCACACCAAACTCCACCTTCAAGCTGTCCTCCGGACACATAAAAACAGGGGTAAAAATACCCAACCTGCTGAGGCCTATTCAGTAAAGAAACAGGACAATGACATGGCCCCAAAATACCAACTTGAGTGGAGGCGTACTCAGCACTCCTAATACACTTTATTAAAACCTAATTTGGCCATAGGCCGCTTATGCAAGGGCTAATCCCATACTACGGAGGTGACACGAAATAAAACTTTATTACATTACGAAGAGATGGGAAACTGTTATAAGAATGTAGTCACCTCAAAACAATATGAGTGGGAGCTCGAGAGGGTAAGGCACTCTCTATCCCAATTTGTAGTTAAAGAGACAGAACTTTATACCAAGTGTCTTTTACATTTTAAAGGAAGGTTACATGATAAAAGTTTCGAACCTGCCCCGAGGGTTAAACTGCTGAGCTAGCAAACAAAGAAGTTATTAAAAGGCCATTACCTGATGGATGAACTGCCGCCTGAAGAAAGGGGCGCTTCCCGCCCCCTGCTATATAATCCCACTAGGAAAGATGTTACTGAAGTGGCCCCGAGACCAGAAAATCAGCAGTTTATATATATTCGTGGAAGATTCGAGACGTTTCATGAATGATTACAACCCGCCCACAAAATTTTATTGGTTACCGAACACAGTTACAGAGCAGGTTGGGGAAGAAAGCCCCGATTGGTCGAAAATGAATTTAAGAAATTCGGGATTGGCTAATTTCAAAACTGGCGGAACGAACGGATTAACATTGCCAACTCAAACAATGACAGAAAGAAATTTAACAAAGAACAAACTTATGACTACAAAATTTCTTCAAAAGAAAGGTTCCTTCACTTCGCACTAGGGTGCACAATTGTAGTTCTTAAGTGGTGCCATCTAGAAGAGAATGTTCACACTTCTTGCTACAGAGAAAACAAAAACGAATCGAAACTGACATAGTTCAGAACACTTAAAAATTTACAGTAGGGACATCTTCTGAGAAATCTTAGAATTAATGTGGTTGTTAACGTTCAGGCTTCCTCCAATAGAGGAGTTTCAAGTGGCGCAATGTTTGAATGAGCTGCGTGGAGGTGTACCGCCCGGTACATTTTCTATTTACCAATTTTAAATTAGAAAAAAGGAAAGAAATAAAATTTCAAAATTTGTTGTGTTAAGTTATGGCTACCCATTCGGCTCAGCCACTTCTTACACCTCTGTAAAGCACGCAAACCCCGTATTATTATTATTATTATTATTATTATTATTATTATTATTATTATTATTATTATTATTATTATTATTATTATTATTACACACGGAACAATAATATTCAATCTCAACTCTTTCTCAACGCAAGTTCAACTGAAAAGCAGTGCTGTATGAAAGAGAAGGGTCAAGAAAATTTGTCAAGGAGCTGAAATTTTGTACCGCAGGAATTCTTTTACGTACTAGTAAATCTACTGGCACGATGCTGACGTATTCGACTACTTTTAAATAACACCGGACTGAGGCGTGATAGAACCTGCGTGCTTTGGCTCAGAAGACCAGTGCTTTCAGGTTTTTTGGGTGGGGCGGGACTAGTAAATGGAAAGTCCCAGGGAGAAATCTATGCCCTCTTACTCATCTGTTATCTTAGCGAACTTGTTTACCAGAGTTGTAAGAGTCGGAATACGACCATCCGACCGTATCCCTTTTCCGTCTCAACCACTATGCATCATCTCAGACTCTCTTCGGACAGGTGCATTGACTGTCCTCCCTAGCACATTCAACAAATGAGAACGTTATTCTAAAGTCTCAAATTTTGAATCGACTGTCTGTGGATATATCTACTTCAATTTAAATTTGCTTGACAATACCCAGAGCGCTCTATCGGCGATTTCAATGACTACACATTTTAAGTAGCTTTAAAATAATCATTTTCAAACCCATGGAGTGGTCATCATTCTGGAAAGGTTTTGGATTTTCGCTGTGTTATCACTAATCAGTAGGTGGAAGAAATTTGAAAGCATGCTGTTGATTGTGAATTTGGTCTGTAATATAGATAATTCATCCTCATGATTATGCTTGTTGTTTAAAGGGGTCTAACATCTAGGTCATCGGGTCCTAAGGGTACGAAGGGAGACGAAATGTAATGACAACTTAAAAGACTCATTTTCACCCACTGACCAGAATTCAAAACGTGATGATGACGATTGAATGAATGAATATGAAGTGAAAATAATAATAGAATTAAAAAAAGATACGATGAACAATGGTTATGAACTTAAAACAATCAATGGACTCGACCCTCAGTGCTCCACCTTCCCTAAACTATCTCAAATCAAAAGTATTACTAACCAAGGGGCTGCTTCCAGCAGAATCCTGAATCGATGATACTCGTTGTCTAAAGGGGTCCAAAATCCAGGTCAACGGCCCCTCATAATGGTACTTATCGGCAGTACAGTATAATATCTAAAACCCTAATTGTGCTTATGGCCCAGAGATACAGAAGCTAAGCCTATTCTACACAGGGGTGACTAAATGAGAAACATAACATACCAAGAAAGTGTTAAGAATTTTAGAAGTTTAAAAACATTTGTCACCCCCTAGGAATTCATTGAACTATATCAGAGTTTTCCGTGTTTGTAGCTCATTGAGAGCAAAGAATACTCCGACAGAAATGAAAAAGACCTGGTGTATGAAGAGCTTGTTAAGAAATACAAGGAGTTTGATCCGTCGGTAGACAGAAGCATTGTAGTGAAAAAGATCAATGCATTGCGTACGGTATATAAAAAGAACTAACCAAAGTCAACAATTCGTTGAAATCCGTGGCAGGTGCCGATGATGTATGTAAACCTAGTTTCTGGTACTTTGACCGAACAATCAGGACTCTGCAAGACCTGCTAGGAGTACAATGGATGATGGGGACGAAGAAAGACCACAGGATGCAAGTAAACTATTTTCATTTGCAGTAGAATGAGTTTTATTATTTTCTCAAATTATTATACACATCACATGTCAGAAATCAGTAGGCTTACATTAATTGTAACACGTATTAATGAATTAATTAATGGCATATATGGTTCAAATATATTTTATGTCTATGTAATTAAATGTTGGCAAGGCAATAAAGTGAAAAATAATTACTATAAATAAAACATAATTACCATAAACAATTATTATAATATGTTTTTTTCAGGAACTGTAACGTACAAACGTTCAATGCACTTTGTTCTTGCCAAGGAACTGACCCCTGCCCGTTAAAATACGTACAGAACTTTTCTTGAACAATTGGTGCTTTTTCTAAAACTTGACCTCCTGAACGCCGTACTTCAGTTCTTCCTCCATCGCAACAGCAGCTGACTGCGTTGTACCACTGTTGACAATAAATATCGCACAATACATCGCTGCGTGTAAACAGTACTCACTCTTTCGATATATTTCTAACAATGAATTGTTACAATCACATCGTCACGATTTATCGTAGCGTGTAAACCCGCCTTTACATTACATATTTCCCAGTAGAGAATAGGACAGAGTCCTCAGACTGGCCGAAAATTCGACATTTAAACATTGAAACCACCAGATTAAGAAATTTACATGAAATAAACCTTCCCCTCAAGCTATTTGTAGGGGCTATCACATGTTTATGAAAATACTGCCATTACCTTGTATAGTTGGGCCTTCCGAACGCCGCCCGCGGCCTCTGCCCCTTTAGTACACGCCGCACTCAATAAACGGGAGCAAGAAGGAGACAATACGGCCCTAAAGCGCCCAGCTTTTATAGTATTTTTAAGGGGAAGATTCCAAACTCATTACTGATAGGCTGAATTCTTGTACACCCCCTCCCCGTTTATAATTGACTAGAAAAAATATTTACAAAATTCTGATAGGTTGATTGATATTGGAGAAGGAACCAGCAGAAATGTTGACAACTTTGATACATGAAAAACAAAACAATCTTCAAAAACCAAGTTTAGCCAATGGTAAAAATAAATTTTCCCTAGTGAATTAATTATCATTGATCCCGCCAGAGGGGCACTTAGACCGATGGTAGAGACATCTAACAGTTGAAAACCAAACCAACTTGTACTACATCAATTCAAGGTAGATTACCTAGATAGCCTTATAAAAGGCGCGTGGTTTAACTGGCCGGAGAAGGTGTACCCCAGGTACAATAATAATAATAAAGGGAAACACAATAAAAGGAAAGAAAATAATATCTCTGACATTTCCAATGTTATTGTTATTGTATCCGAGTACAGATGATCTGGATAAATTGTCAAATGTTATGGACATATTCTTGGGAAAGGAGTACAAGATGTAAATAAATCTAGAACAAAGGTAATGGAGTGTCCGTGCTCTTAATCAAGGTACACCCCAATATTTACCTGGTGAGAAAATGGGCAACCACGGAAAAACATCTTCAAGTCTGCCAACGTTGGGATTTGGACCCACAATCTCTAATCACGCTGCCAGCTCGCTCGGTCAGCTCGTGTTCTTTTCTCAACCCGACTGTATTATGTTTTCGAGGCCTGAAGAGTCTTTCATTTTCACGCCCTTTGCCGATACCTTCATTATTTGAAGTGTCGGACCTCTCCCATTTTTCTTTCTGATTTGTGTTAATGGAGGATGGTTACCGAGTTGTAAAAATAATAATCACCACCACCACCACCACCTTCAAATAGCGAGAGACTGATACAGGATCAAACCCACCATCACGGACGCGGAAAGCCAACGCTCCCAGCGGTCCAATAACATATGGCCAGATTTTAGTCAAATCTCGTAATGAGGCTATGATTCGACACATCCGTCCATTTGTCTTCGTTTCAGGAATGTGACACTCATGTCAGTTCGTGAAATTAAACTTTTTATTGACATAGATTTATATCATGTTTCATCTCGGAATGCAGCACAATCTAGTCAAGGGAATGAAGCTTGTAATTCGACAGAGCGTATGGCACAAGCTGTTATCCGCTGCACAAGGCTGAGCTACATTCTTGACCGGCAATAAAAAGCTCCAGAGATGTTCGGAATGACGTCTCTCTCGGTCGCGTACAATTGATGACCTCACCCACCAGACGCACTGTACCCTCTAGGTTCAGAGTTCGACGAAACGCCATTGCATCTCGTGTGCGCGATTTGGATGTTGTTTGCCATCAGCTCTGTATATTTTCGTGAACGGAGGAACTGCTTGAAGACTATGATATTGAGGGACGTGTGGTATTCACAGTGTAATAATAATAATAATAATCATAATAATAATAATAATAATAATAATAATAATAATAATAATAATAATAATAATACGCATGAATAAAATGGAAATGGCTTATCAATGGACCAAAGGTGTTTACGACAAAAACTCCATATTCTTGAACGCAAAACTCAGACATTATAGCACTGACATAAGGCCAGACACTTTTTATACAGCGGAATGCCTTGCTATGAACAACAAAAAAAAGGCCTGATAAAAATGGAAATTAAAGAAAGAAAGAAAGAAAGAAAGAAAGAAAGAACTTAACGAAAATGTTTAACCCAATAAAAGACAAATATGAATATAGACATCGGAATAACCATGAGCTGTATACTCGTGTCCAGAAGATCTGTGATGTGCGAAGAAGGAGAATTATATTTTATGGCCACTTGATAAGAATAGAACACGATTATCGAACCAAAAGTCCGACTCGTTGGCTGAATGGTCAGCGTACTGGCCTTCGGTTCAGAGGGTCCGGGGTTCGATTCCCGGCCGGGTCGGGGATTTTAACCTTAATTGGTTAATTTCAATGGACCGGGGGCTGGGTGTTTGTGCTGTCCCCAACATTCCTGCAACTCACACACCACACATAACACGTCCTCCACCACAATAACACGCAGTTACCTACACATGGCAGATGTCGCCCACCCTCATCGGAGGGTCTGCCTTACAAGGGCTGCACTCGGCTAGAAATAGCCACACGAAATTATTATTATTATCGAACCAAAATAGACCTGACTTCACATTTGCCTAGAGGCGACTCTCTGTAAATGTAGTTTGTGGGACGCAAATACAACAGCATCATTAATATATCATTTCTCTTGACGTTTCCTCAATGATGCTCGGAGCTTTTATGACAGATAATGTTGGAACTCTTTCGGGATTAAGCAAGCCTTCGGCTCAGGATTCAATATATTCATGTTCTATTTTTTATCGTTTGAACACATTCCACTCCACAATTCAAAGCTAAAGAAGTGATAATGTAGGTCATAGGTACTGTTTTCTACGACGCACCTATACACCGGAGAGAATAAAGGAGTATATGAAAGTGAAAAACTTCGAGATGAGGAGATAGACAGGAAGAAGAAATGAGAATTAATGGGTTATAAATTCCATGGGCATGTCCAAGGCATTCCAAGCATTCTGTAGACTAGGACCTGCCACATTTCCATAGGAACTATCTAGGCCAAGAGTGTGAACGTCCATGACGTCATCGCACCACGAGCACAGCTGGGGCCGAGGCGAACAAGGTCTCTTCTCAGGCGAGACTGCTGTTCGAATCCGGTTCCCATCACCACAGTAATCCGTAACGTCAATTCCTACCCAGTGCTTGAGGCTACTGAGTCTCTTCAGGGGCTCACAACTTGAGAGATGCCAAAGTTGGCGGGTTCGATCCGGCTCTGTCTAGTGGAATTTGAAGGGTTGGAACCCACTGTCTGCCGAATTGAAGCTGATAGCTACGTGTATCAAATCGCCGCGTTAGTTTTACACAGAACGATATTTGTACAACTAATTCTAAATAAAGATGTAGATAACTACTATATTAAATAAAATGATGATGAATATTCAATTTGTAAAGTTAAAAATCAAACTGGTATAATTCTAAGAAAAGCTAGGCTAAGCAAGTTGAAGCAAAGTAAAAAAAAGTTTATAAGTTTACAAATTCAAATGCATTCTCTCTACATGGTGGTAAGGAATTTCGCTTAAAATGTATCCATAGGAGTAGTGAACTCTAAGGCAATATTTATACGGCAGTACTGTCTGAAGATAAGAAAAATACATTTTGAATAAGGCCGCCCATATCTAGAGGCACGGAATTTCTAGGAACGGCCCCGGAAATTCTACAACATTAACATCCCCTCGTCCGACTCGTTGGCTGAATGGTCAGCGTACTGCCCTTCGGTTCAGAGGGTCCCGGGTTCGATTTCCGGCCGGGTCGGTGATTTTAACCTTCATTGGTTAATTCCAATGGCTCGGGGGCTGGGTGTTTGTGCTGTCCCCAACATTCCTGCTACTCACACACCACACATAACACTATCCTCCACCACAATAACACGCAGTTACCTACATATGGCAGATGCTGCCCACACTCATCGGAGGGTCTGCCTTACAAGGGCTGCACCCGGCTAGAAATAGCCACACGAAATTATGATAACATCCCCTCTCTCCACCAAGGAAGACGTCCTACTAGGGTACGACTGCCCAATTTTACAGAGGTTAGGCATACACTCTAATTGGAAGGGAAGTAATGAACTTCCAACTCTTAGAATAGATAGTCTAGAAACCCGAAGAAAGAAAGGTGCTATGAAATTCGTCGTTTTCTCATTTTTCATGTCTCATTTTCCCTGCAGGAAGATCACCACACACAACACTATCCTTCACCACAATAACAGGCAGTTACCTACACATGGTCCGGCTCCGTGGCTAAGTGGTTAGCGTGCTGGTCTTTGGGGTCCCGGCAGGGTCGGGAAATTTAACCATCATTGGTTAATTTCGCTGGCATGGGGGCTGGGTGTATGTGTCGTCTTTATCATCATTTCATCCTCATCACGACGCGCAGGTCGCCTACGGAGGTCAAATCAAAAGACCTGCACATGGCGAGCCAGACATGTCTTCGGACACTCCCTGTACTAAAAGCCATACGCCATTTCTTTTTACCTGCACATGGCAGATGCCGCCCACCCTCATCGGAGGGTCTGTCTTACATGTACTGCACTCGGCTAGAAATAGCCACAGAAATTATTATTATTATTATTATTTTATTATTATTATTATTATTATTATTATTATTATTATTATTATTATTATTATTATTACTTCAAGCAGACGCTGTGACTTAATGAAAGCCACGGCCGCTTCTTTCCCATTGCTAGCCATTCCCTACCCTCTGTGGTGGAATATATCCACGGTATTCCCTGGATGTCGTAAGAGGCGACTGCAAGGGGGACCGGCGACTCTCAACTTGGGTCTTTGGGTTGGCTTCCACTCACTTGTGCCAGGCCCCTCTCTTTCATCTTTCCCCGCCATCCACATATGACAAAGAATTAGCCTGAAATAGTTATGTAGAGGTAAAATGATTAGTTCAGGACAGATCTACATCAAATCGACGAACTGATGACCCAAACTAACTTCGATTCTCCAGTATTTCTGAACAAAAAGCAATATTCCTATTCTTAATCTGTAACAATGGAGCACGTTTCAGCCATAAAGGTGCCACTGCTGGGAGGACACTGGATGTCCAGTGAAAGTTTCGAGACAATCAGTCTGATTCCCTATTGTGGGTCCAGAACTCACGCTTTCTCTGTCATCATAACTCTGGTGTCACCATCAGTGACCTTGGCGGTACTGCTGGGCGCGACCTTTCAGTATGAACACAATCCTCTGATAGCTCTCATGAGAGGTCCTATTTCTCCTTCTAATGAAAAGACGTTACAAAAAATCCATCACACATAAATGCTCTGTAATAATGAGGCTGTGTACCAACCCTCACAAGGAAAGTATTTGGCAGGTATTGATGCGATAGTAAATAAGACGGGAAGTTCCGCATTTACAGTATTTGCCTTGAATCCACGTGGCCTGGAGGTCAACGATTGTTATGATTTGACCGCCGAAATGTTGTTGCTGGCTTTCAACCACCGGACAGAGTAATGAGTAGACTTCGGAATATTAGGAAGTAATAGGTTACATGCAAACCAATTTAGTTATAAGGAAGTGTGGTATAGCCTACTCTTCCATAATGTAGCGAGAGTAAGATGACTTCTAGGGGTTCTGATGGGCCGTACTCCTAATGTTTATGCAAAACGCATAGCATATCCGTTGTGCAGGCTGGACTGTACATGTTACTCGCTTCAATAAGTTTACATTCTAACCTACTGCTGCATAAAAATGAGTAATGAGTAGGCAAATCCTGCGGACGTGATATACGGGAGGATATTGCAAAAACAAATCGTTGGTGTTGGAACAGAAGAGGGAGAAAATCCACTATGGATATCTACCTAATACGAGGGAAACCACAAAGGTTCAGCATAGTAACAATAATCTCTGAAGAAAATAGAAATTAAAATACATTAATTTTAATTGGAATTTCAAGAAAACTGTAGTGTTCATTATTTTCGGGAAGCTACTCCATGATTGATCCTATTTAACGTTAGAAATATTAGACATGAAAGTAGCGAGAATGATTGCTGGTACAAGCACGTGGGAAAAATGGCAGGGTACTCGGAATGAGCAGATAAAGATTAAGATAGGAATGAAATCGATGGATGAAGCGGTACGCATCAACCGGTGCTGGTGCCATGTGACGCGAATGAAGGAGGGTAGGTTACTTAGGAAAATAATGGACGAAGTCTTGGAGGATAAGCGAAGCAAAGCGAGACCAAGACTACGATGTTTATACTCGGTGTATAGAACTAAACGAGGCCACATAACTACATATTAATATAGCAGTGGCGTATCCTGGAATCTCCACTGAGGCATGCAACTAGTAACCATGCAGTTAACACAACGTATTAAGTAAATTTCAATTCTACTCACCCTAATCACATGTAGGTGAACTCGAGCCAAACAGTTTTACTGTAAGTCTCTGGATTGAACGTGCGTACACAATTCTTGTTTTCTGTTTTTAAATTTACGAGGGTCCGCCTCTGTGGTGTAGAGGTTAGTGTAATTAGCTGCTACCCCCGGAGGCCCGGGTTCGATTCCCGGCTCTGCCACGAAATTTGAAAAGTGGTACGAGGGCTGGAACGGAGACCACTCAGCCTCGGGAGGTCAACTGAGTAGAGGTGGGTTCGATTCCCACCTCAGCCATCCTCGAAGTGGTTTTCGGTAGTTTCCCACTTCTCCTTCAGGCAAATGCCGGGATGGTACCTAACTTCAGGCCACGGCTGCTTCCTTCCCTCTTCCTTGTCTATCCCTTCCAATCTTCCCATCCCCCGCAAGGCCCCTGTTCAGCATAGCAGGTGAGGCGAGGTACTGGTCATCCTCCCCAGTTGTATCCCCCGACCCAGAGTCTGAAGCTCCAGTACACTGCCCTTGAGGAGGTAGAGGAGGGGTCCCTCACTGAGTCCGAGGGAAAAGCCAACCCTGGAGGGTAAGCAGATTAAGAAGAAGAGGAAGAAGTTTACAAGGGAAGGTTGAGGTCTCCCGGCTTTAACTATTTGAATCTTTTCATCAAACTAACGGCCAGTAAATGGCTTTTCAAACTGATTTACAATTATTTCCGTTTTAGACTCATCCATCGTTAATACCACATCTGCGCAAGATATAATAAAACACCGAAAATACAATGAATTAACTCACTAGTTAGCCACAACTCAAGCACTGGAGGTAAGTCACCCCAGTGGCATTGGTCAGTTTCGTCACGTTGGGTTCTCGCTGGGGGGTAATCTGTGGGTCCCGTTCGCTGTAAAGATGCCGACTTTCTCCAAGTTGCTAACAGATGGCAGAGGGTAGCACGGATATAGGGTGACAAATTCTGACCAAGTTTCAATTGCAGCGACATCGTTCGGAGGGTTTCAGAACTACGTCTGCCACCGAATGCAATTTTAAGATTGAATGCCTTTCTTCCTGAACTCGTCCATTTGCTGTCTCTTTCTTCCTAGAGTGGTGTAGACGGCGAGACTACACCAGCACCACACGTAGTCAAGCAACGGAACCAGTACAGTTGCGCGGACCTTTTGAACTTCTGAGAGATGAAATCGTTAATATTCGACTTGAAACAACCTAAAATCGTACATCAGACAGTTCTTTGTGTTATCATAACGCATGCAATGAATGCCTTGCATTCAAGGAGAATACGCCCCTGTAATATAGGATTTTCGAGGCGTTTAGTAAATTCGCAGAGGCTTGCACACTGAACGCTGAAAGGCATAAACGTTTATAATGAAAATTAGCACTTGTACCCGTTCTTCGCACGGGAATTTGCAGTGGATTACATGCTACCTTCAGGAATGTATTCGAAGTAACATGGCTCTACCCACACGTTTAATGTGGCATGTTAAAATATTTTCTTACGAAAGCGCTTGGCAGTAACGTGAAATATGATGAAGCTGAACAAATTCGAGCGAGAATGAGGACGATTTCCGAATTTATTGTACGGTACAGTTCCTGGCCCGAAGTTGTGCGAAATTCTCTATGGTTCCCAGGTTGCATGTTGTATCCCTGATCACTGGCGTGACTCTCTGACTTTGATGATAGCTCAATCTGCCCTATCGAAAAGAGTAAAACGGCTCTTTATATTTTCCCGCTACCCGCCATGAAATTGCATGTCCCACGGGACTTGGACTAAAAATCCAATTTTTTGTAATTATCTGCATTATGATCCGTCGTACGATAAATAAGCACATGGCATAAAGAAACGGAAATAACATATTCTTAAACTTTTATTGTATACAATCCTCTGACTGACAGACAGACAGACAGACAGACAGACAGACAGACAGACAGACAGACAGACAGACAGACAGACAGACAGACAGACAGACAGACAGACAGACAGACAGACAGACAGACAAAGGAAAAAGTTCTACCTCATGTTACCTCGGTGTTCAGATACATTAGGTGGGAGTAATTTTAAAGCCGAGATTAATATGATGCATCCTTTGATTTTTTTCCTGTTAAGAATCCTTCAAATAACTGTGCGTCTGCGAGGGCTGCAGAGCATGAATCCCATAGAAAATAGTCATTTTCTGCGTCATTTGAAGAGTAAGCGAAATTATGTTTATAACAAACATTATTTACAATAAAGGGGCGTTTCACATATATTCTAGGGATTTTACATGCAATTATTAATGTAAGAAAAATTTGAAAAGAAAACCTCTTCTGGTCTTCGTATAAGCCCCAGTCTGTTCAGCGATTTTTAAATGATATGCTTATAGGAACCTGCTCGTGGATTAGTAGACTCTAAATATGAAATTTCTTCGAGATATATTCAATAGAGTAAAATTTATATATTTTATTTTTAAGATGCACTGTGTATGTTTGTATGTATATCACCAGGATGTGTAGCTCAGGCGTTAGAGCGCTGGCCTTCTGAGCCCAGTTTGGCAGGTTCGATCCTGGCTCAGTCCGGTGATCAAATACGTCAGCCTGGCGTCGGTAGATTTAGGGCACTTAAAGAACTCGTGCGGGACACAATTATGCACCTCGACGTCTCCGGAAACCACAAACATATAGTTAGTGCGACGTAAAACAATTATTATTATTATTATTATTATTATTATTCTTATTCGTTATTAATAATAATAATAATAATAATCATCATCATCTGTTTACCCTCCAGGTTCGGTTTTTCCCTCGGACTTAGCGAGGGATCCCACCTATACCGCCTCAAGGGCAGTGTCCTGGAGCTTCAGACTCTTGGTCGGGGGATACAACTGGGGAGTATGACCAGTACCTCGCCCAGGCGGCCTCACCTGCTATGCTGAACAGGGGCCTACTGGAGGGATGGGAAGATTGGATGGGATAGACAAGGACGAGGGAAGGAAGCGGCCGTGGCCTTAAGTTAGGTACCATCCCGGCATTCGCCTGGAGGAGAAGTGGGAAACCACGGAAAACCACTTCCAGGATGGCTGAGGTGGGAATCGAACCCACCTCTACTCAGTTGACCTCCCGAGGCTGAGTGGACCCCGTTCCAGCCCTCATACCACTTTTCAAATTTCGTGGTAGAGCCGGGAATCGAACCCGGGCCTCCGGGGGTGGCAGCTAATCACGCTAACCACTACACCACAGAGGCGGACAATAATAATAATAATAATAATAATAATAATAATAATAATAATAATAATAATAATAATAATAATAATAATAATAATAATAATAATAATAATAATATCCTATACAGTACGTGATGTTCCAAGGGTCCAGCATGTATGTTTGTAGGTATGAAACTAACCCATAAAGGAGCACCTCTCCTTCCCACCTTAAGACTGGTTGTCCTTTGTATTACCATCTGCTGCTCGCATTGATAATCTCAATGTAAGTCACTGGGATGCGAAATCAGGACACTTAAATCAAGACTCGAGTACCTAGACTCCTGCATCAGTGTGTCTCCAACAACAACAACAACAACAATAATAATAATAATAATAATAATAATAATAATAATAATAATAATAATAATAATAATCTCCGAGGAAATTATATGGGATAGATATAAGTTCCGAAAACTAATTGAAAATCACCCATTTGCAGACGAAACCAACACCAGAACCACCAATACCTGGACAGAAATACGCAAGAAAAAACTCAGTGAGAGGATGAAGAGATTTTGGGAGAAGGACAAAAAAAAAGACATTAGTTAAACCGCGCTCCTTACTCGGGCATAACGATGTGAAATTAATAACAATAGTAACAAATCTTTTAAACTTGTACCGCCACAGTAGTGACCTCAAGTTCGGCATCACACTCGGACACACGCTGCGATACGAATACAATACATGATCACAATATCGAACATAAAATGAAACAACTGTATCGCATGCACAAACAAACACATATGAAGAATTACCGTAGGAAGAATTGTTTGCGGAATTCATTACGGCGGCCCATTGGCGCACAATGGAGACCTGAATTAATCAGATCTTGACAGCATTGTCCTCCTCCTACGTGAAGGTTTTATTGCGAAATTGGCGCACGACAGCCGAAACCAGACTGCGCTATCTGAGAATGATCTGGAGCGATTACCTTCTTGTCCAATATATGGAACATTTCTTCTCAACCCACTCCAGCTATCCATTTCAGGATCTGGCTCGCTTCATGCGGATATCCGGGACTATGAACAAACTCACTTAGTTATCTGATGAATTTGATTTAATAAGTGAACCTGTTGTCGCGGTAAGGATTTGCTGACATCGGTGATAAATGACCGCCGTCAACCGCCTGCCGCACTGCCTACCAAGTATAAGAGAACTGTATCTCTTGGAATACATCGTAGTATTGTGAAGCTGTTAAAGCCTATTGAAAGTGCAAGTGAGTGTGAAAGTTCCACAACAATTATTTTATTTATTTATTTATTTATTTATTTATTTATTTATTTATTTATTTATTTATTTATTTATTTATTTATTTATTTATTTATTTATTTATTTATTTATTTATTTTTGACTTTAGCAGGGGCGAAGTTAGGGCTCGTGTCCTTCTCTTGCTCTTAACCACGTAAATAACAGGATAATGAACATATTCTATTAAGAAATCACTGATACTTAAGCTAAATAACAGATTTGGAGGGCACATAATGAAGAAAGAAAGCAAAACTCAACAAATAAAAGAAAAAATCCGGAGCATAAAAGTAAAAAGAAAGGGAAAAAGCATAATGAAAAACAAGTAAACTACAAACTGAAAAATATAAGACAATGCGTGAATAAAACGCAATACTTAATAATGCAACGGAAAAAACAAATAAGGCAATGAACAATAATCGATGTTCATGAGCTAAAACTAAATATTATGTAAATTTACACTGTAACAATAATAATAGCCTAATATTTAAACGGACAACAGTGGTCTTCAGTATACAGTAAAATGGCTACGTTCTTAGCTTACATACCACAATCACACGAAACAATCAGCGTATTCAACAGCTAATCTCTGGATGCAGTTTTAAATTTTGATATTGTCTTAGAGATCCTGACAGCATCTGGAAGTGAATTTCAAAGTCATAACCCAGCCTCAACGAAGGATCTATTATATTGTACATTGAAGAGTGGTTGACGGGAATAGCGAGGGGAGTGCCAGATCTAGTGTTACATTTATGGAATGAGGACAATAAATGGAATTTTTAAGAAATTTGGGTAGAGTTTCATTGAGAGTTCGATGAAATGAAATGAAATGTATGGCTTTTAGTGCTGGGATATCCCAGGACGGGTTCGGCTCGCCAAATGCAGGTCTTTCTATTTGCGCCCGTAGGCGACCTGCGCGTCGCGATGAGGATGAAATTATGATGAAGACAACACATACACCCAGCCCCCGTGCCGTAGGAATTAACTAATTAAGATTTAAATCCCCGACCCCGCCAGGAATCGAACCCAGGACCCTCTGAACCGAAGGCCAGTACGCTGAACGTTCAGCCAACGAGTCGGACATTGAGAGTTCGATATATCAACGTAACTAGCGCTATTATATAAACTAACACTCACCGGGCTAATAACGTGTGTATACATGTTTACTTACAAATTTCTTTAGTCCGAAAGAGTTGCGGGAGCTTGCATGTATAGAATCATTTCTCATATAGTCAGAAAACTACCGAGAAAAGTAAGACGGCATTAAAGTAAACTGCCCATGTTTTTTAGTTCAGTCAGTCACTACTGATCTTTATTTAAGACACTCGCCCAGGTGACAGATTCCCTATCTCTTGTTTTCCTAGCCTTTTCTTAAATGATTGCAAAGAAATTAGAAATGTGTTGAACACCTCCCTTGGTAAGTTATTCCAATCCCTAACTCCCCTTCCTATAAACGAATGTTTGCCCCAATTTGTTCTCTTGAATTCCAGCTTTATCTCCATATTGTGATGTTTCCTACTTTTAAAGACACCACTCAAACTTATTCGTCTACTGATGTCATCCCACACTCTCTTCACTGAGAGCTCGGAACATACCACTTAGTCGAGCAGCTCGTCTCCTTTCTCCCTAGTCTTCCCTGCCCAAAATTCTCAACAATTTTGTAACGGTACTCTTTTGTCGGAAGTCACCCAGAACAAATCGAGCTGTCTTCAGTTCTTGAATCAAGTAATCCTGGCGAAGGTCCCATACACTGGAACCATACTCTAGTTGGGGTCTTATGAGAGAGACATATATGCCATCTCTTTTACATTCTGACTACAAACCCTAAATACCCTCATAACCATGTGCATAGATCTGTACCCTTTATTTAGAATCATATTTATGTAATTTCTCAAATGAAGATCTAGTTACCGAGCTCGATAGCTGCAGTCGCTTAAGTGCGGCCAGTATCCAGTATTCGGCAGATAGTAGGCTCGAATCCCACTGTCGGCAGCCCTGAAGATGGTTTTCCGTGTTTTCCCATTTTTACACCAGGCAAATGCTGGGGCTGTACCTTAATTAAGGCCACGGCCGCTTCCTTCCCACTCCTAGCCTTTCCCTGTCCCATCGTCGCCATAAGACCTATCTGTGTCGATGCGACGTAAAGCAAGTAGCAAAAAAAAAAAAAAAAAAGAAAAAGATGATCTAGTTGTCCGACTTCAGTTTATTAGACCTATTAACAATATAGGATAATGAACTCTCAGCCCATTATTGTAAAAATAAATCTAAATTCAATAATGTGGTGTGAATGAATTTTCATTTGTTTGTGGCAGTCATCTATTTCTTTGTGGCTCGGATTATGCAGAACATCGGATTATCCGAGCTTCGAATTATTGTGATTCTACGGTATATATTTCACAATTATAAGCTGCAGATAGAAAAATGTTATAAGAACCACTCGAGCCAGAAAAATATTGGACGTATGAATCATGTTCTTGGAGAAGGTAAGATGTGTGACTAGAAAACGCTTCTATTATTATTATTATTATTATTATTATTATTATTATTATTATTATTATTATTATTATTATTATTATTATTATTGAGCGAGTTGGTTACACGGGTTGGGTCACGTGTATCTGAGTTTGCATTCTGGAGATACTGTGTTTGAACCCCACTGTCGACAGCCCTGAATATGATTTACTGTGTTTTCCCATTTTCTCAACAAACAAAGGCGTCTGCACAACGAGTCGTCACTTCATGACCAACGCTGGTCGCAGGTGATGTTCTAAAAATGAACAGTAATGCTGCGCATTCACGATCTGTCCTTCAGATACGGTATGCGTTAGGATAAGACCATCACAGTCGTACACCGGAATCACCATAACTTCACCATAGCTGGGGTTGTGGCTCACTTTTATCTTTCGAGTGGGCTAACCGTTCTACCTATCTCTCACAGAAGAGGCTATTCTCAGAACAGCGCACGCGTAGCCCACAGGTAGGTTGCTTCTCTACAGGTTAACAACCAACACCTCAAATGACTGCCTAGAAGCAGCGTTGCCAACAGTGGAATAAGATTACCCGCTAAACAGCTGCTTGAAAACCAACAGAAACCACTAGCCTCTCCCTCCTACCCTTTGTGGGTGGAGGACGCAGATGAAAAGTACACCCACGGTATCCCCTGCGTGTCGTAAAAAGCGACTAAAATGGGCGACGAAGGGATGATGCCATTAGAACCATGAGTTTACTTGTGATTAGTACCATTACGTCCGGAACACCATGGGTCGACTTTGCTTGCGACTAGTACCACATTGCGAGGAAAACCATTATGTGAGGAACGCTACGGGTCTGTGCGTTTCTTGTCAGAAGTATCACCGTGTACATTCCACCGGTCGGTGCTACTGTGTTCAGAATGGGTCTCGTTAGCTATGAGTAGTACCACTTAATGCGTTGCCTGTGGTTGGCACCACTATGTGAGAAAAACCACGGGTTTGGCTGGCTACCGTGATAAGTAGCTTTGTCTGCGTTGTCTGAGAGTAAAACCATTATGTGAGGAGCACCGTGGATTTGAGATACCTTTGGGCGTTACCATAGTGTCTGATACACCATGGGTCTACATTGCATATGATTAGTAACACTATGTCAGCAACACCATGAGTATACGTGGCCTATGATTAGTTCCACTAAGTGAGGAACTCGCCTTTGCTGGCAAGATGTAGTGTTTACAGTGCACTATGTTTTCTGGTATGGGCTAGAATGTATTTGTTACTTTCATTGACATGTCTCAGTCTCATCCATGGCTTTGACAATATGAAAGTGACTGAGGTATGAGCGATGCTAGCTGTAATATCATTCCTTATGCAGCCAATCCCTGCTATGAATGGTGTAAAAATATCGCTCATAGGGTCGGTTGGTTCATGCATTTCAGTGGGCTTGGTAGACTGATATGCAATAGCAACTTCTGGCCCGGTGAGGAAAGTAACGGGAAACTATCTCACTCCTCATTTCCCTAGTACTCCTCTTCAGTGACGTCTAAGCTCTTTATGACAGCTGTTGGCGGAGCTGTGGAGGATCAAACCAGCCTTCGGGCTCAATACCCCAACAACAAGCGAGGAACACCTCGCGAATACCGGCGCCCGTGAGGAGCACCATATGTTCGCATTGCTTGTTAGTGCGAAACACCATAGGACTTTGTTACCTGTGAGTGGTGCCATTGTGTGTGACTTACCATGGGTCTACGTTACCTGTGATTAGTACCATTATGCGAAAAACACCATGAGTCTACGTTACCTGTAATTAGTGCCACGGTAGGAGGAACACCATGGTTCTGGTTTACCAGTGATTAGTACCGTTATTCGGGGCCGGTGACCTGGATTTTGGACTTCTTCAGATAATGAGTATCGTACCATTAATTAAGACATTGTGTATTGGATCCACTGATTGTTCTTGTTTCGCGATCACTGTTATAGATTCTAGTTAGTGGATCCATTTTGAAGTTTTAATTTTCATTTCGTTCACCTCGTACCATCAGGGTCCGATGACCTAGCTGTTAGGTCCATTTAAACAGCAAACATCATCATCATCATCATCATCATCCTCTTAGACCTTTATTAGTTACGAAAATACTATATCAACACGTAAATGAAGTATGTCCTTTTAGTTCAAAGGTTAAAAGTTTTCCAAATATATTACAAGGTGAACTATACTCACCGTCTCAACTTGTTTGGTAGCTCATATGGAAGCATTGTTTTTTGTTCTCATTCCTGCCCAAATCGATAAAAGCAAATATGTCACTTCATTCTATTTTGACATAAATATGTCTTATGACTGGAGATCATCCAAAAATTTGTGTAACGTGACGCGAAGAAATGTATGACGGTGCATCCGGGAGATAGTAGGTTCGAATCCCACTATCGGCAGCCCTGAAGATGGTTTTCCGTGGTTTCCCATTTTCACACCAGGCAAATGCTGGGGCTGTACCTTAATTAAAGCCACGGCCGCCTCCTTCCAACTCCTAAGCCTTTCCTGTACCATCGTCGCCATAAGACCTATCTGTGTCGGTGCGACGTAAAGCCCCTAGCAAAAAAAAAAGTGTATGACGGAAGTGTAACCATAGCAACCGTGTAGGCTGTGATGTAAGATATGGATGAATGGTCAGACAGTGTTACCTAGCAACCGTGTCTTATGACTGTCTTATGCCTTTTTGCCATCTGAAATGAACAGCTGTTGATGGATGGTCATGACCGTAAGTCATATTTTTGATCGTTTAATTTTCACAAAGGGAAAAGTGTTTCAGTTTTCCTTGAAGTAATTCCGCCAAACAAAGCAAGCTTCTTAGATCCTACTGTTCGGCTTTAGTTTTAATAATGTTCTACAGATTAAACATTCTCTCCCGTGCGGTGAGGGTCGCGCAGTTTTGAGCTTGCATCCGGGAGATAGTGGGTTCAACCCCACTGTCGGCGGCCCTGAAGATGGTTTTCCGTGTTTTCGCATTTTCACACCAGGCAAATGCTGAGGCTTTACCTTAATTAAGACCACGGCGGATTATTTCCCACTCCTAGGCCTTTCCTGTCCCACCGTCGCCATAAGACCTATCTGTGTCGGTGCGACGTAAAGCAAAAAAAAAAAAAAATCCATTCTCTCCGACTCCGCATTTGATCATGGCCATACTAAATGTGACAATGCAGATGTTACCAGCTCCTGAAATGGATTGATTTTACTTGCATCGCGGTGATTCATCACTTTACACCGTCCGATTCATTAGCTGAATGGTCAGCGTACTGGCCTTAGGTTCATAGGGTCCCGGGTTCGATTCCAGGTCGGGTGGGGGATTTTAACCTTCATTGGTTAATCCAATGGCTCGGGGGCTGGGTGTTTGTGCTGTCCCCAAAAATTCCTGAAACTCACACACCACACATAACACTATCCTCAACCACAATAACACGCAGTTACCTACACATGGTAGATGTGTACCATGTGTGCCTCCTCATCGGAGGATCTGCCTTACAAGGGCTGCACCCGGGTAGAAATAGCCACACGAAATTATTTTTATCACTTTACACCAGAACTTAACGGTATCCATAGTTTGAAACAAAGGGAAAAATTTTCTAAGTCACGTATTAATCCTTGCGTTGGCGTTCAAGGTACATGATTCATGAAGTGAAATCCACGACTCTAGATCAGACTTAAGTGAATTTGACACTTAAAGAAGTGACACTTCTCTATGACAAACAAGAAAGACGCACTGAAGTGTTCGTTGTTTCCTTATTTTTAAGGGAATACCCTACATTTCAGCTCCACGTACAGACCTACAGGTCTTCTCCTCTCGGATTTTGATGGCATCATTACTGTCAATGCCAAAGAACTTAAACTTGAATTGTTAAATGGTTATACTCTCCATATCATATTGCATAGAATAATAGAAAAATTACCAAAATATCTACTGACTTAACCATGAAGAAAACTAGGTTTCCCATTGCCCACTGACGAAGAGTAAAAGAAACCTATATTTAGTGGGAAAACACCATGTTAGCAACACTGCCTAGAAGTGAGTGGGATGGGAAGAGGAAGAAACGAAGTTGTCGGTTTCCTTTCTGCAGAGCTGTGCTTATTACGTTTTAAGTTTGCTACTCACTTGATGTTTATTTTATGCAATTGAGCTGGACGTTGTAAGTTCCTTAGTATTCAAATAACTTACACAGATATTGTAAAATGTGTAATAACGATAAGATAGGATATCGCAATCCAGCGCGTCACTCCACGCGGAGTTGACAAGAAACTGTCATTCAGTATTCTTAGGTTTCCAGTTGATACCGCACGGCTCCCGCTTGCATTAAGAGATATTGCCTCCCTAGTCTACTGAAGCTGCCATTGGCACGTTACAAGGTAACGTTTACACCATACTAACGTGTATTTACGCGAGAAACACTGATTCTCTTTCCTGGTGTACATAACCAGTGTTGCCACTAATTCTGCTTGATACTTGTTGTTTTAAGGGGTCTAACATCGAAGGTCATCGGCCCGCCACTAATTCTTATTAGTGGAAGTGCTCTTCCATAGAGGCTATGAAGAGACATGAAGGAGTGAAAGAAAGCCTTCCAATACTTATAACCTGGACACTGTGGGGTAGAGTGGTTAGATCTCCGTTAAGCCAACTTTCTGGCCCCGGGAGTTATCCCAGTACTCATTTCTGGCGTAGGTTGGGTGAACGCCACGGCCAAGTGTCTCCCCAACAATGGAAGCCTAGTTTCTAATTAATAGAATATGAAGCATACGTTTACCCTTCGGACGGGCAGTCCATTTCTAACCCAAGGCTTGAGGAAAAAGAAAACGCTTTTCTCATTGCGAAAATTAATTGATCATAAATATGTCTCCCTGTCATGGCCATCCATCAACGGCTGATCATTTCAGATGTCAACCAGTCATAAGACATAGCCTGCACAGTTTCTATGTTTACACTTCCATCGCATATTTCGTGGCGTCACATTACATAAATTTTCAGATGGCTTCCAGCCATAAGACATATTTATGGCAAACGAAACACAGACAAGTTTTGAAAGTGAGTTTGTTAAACTGACATAGATTTAGTTAAAAGGAGAAACACTCAGCAGGTAAAGAATGAAGGTCGTTTCTGAGGATCATATTCCTTTGGAAAAAAAGAGCGGGAGAAACCTCGACACAATTCCTGTCTCTTCTTCCAGATCGTGGTTTCTCAATTTACGATACTTCAATGTAGCTCGGACAAAAGGAATTAACTCAATCGAGAGCTTGTTTGAGTTTAATCAAGAGGACAAAACCACAGCAGAAAGAAAGGAATTAAATTGTACCATTCGAAATATAATGGTTGCTTTGAAATAAACCTGTCATTATGTCTATTATCCCAGCGCAATCTAAATTAAGACATTGGTTCTGAAGGCCGGTTTGTGGCTTCTGTGCCTTCACATTGGGTCAGATTCTTAGTGATTGTAAAAAAGTAAGAGGAATCATGACCAAATAGTACTTGTCAGTCTTGTGTTTCATTTACAGTATATCGGCTTGTAGCTAGTTACGAACGGCTAGAGAACTCTTCTCGGAAATTTCTTGAAAATCGGTTTTCACTGATGAAGAGAGTATGGGTAATTACAATTATTAAAGCAAATTTAAGGTTCCTATTTTATTTTACTACCCTTAGTAGGTGAATGAGTGCATTACTGTGTGGGTAACACCAAATCTGAAAACAGCTCATCTTGTGAATCAGTGTCGGCCTCCGGAACCCAGTAGAGATAGTCGAATTTGTGAAGGGCGGAAAAAAGTACATTCGACACTCCGTGTCGTACGATGTAAAAGATTTCTGGTGGCACGTTTGGTGTTCATTAAAACTCAGCCATCGATGTCCAAGAGAGGTTAGGTATATTTTGGCACCTAGTAGGCCTGCAGTAAACCGGAACTTCGGAATTGACCAGCAAACAGCCGAGTGGCGGCAAATTACAAAATATCTGTGGTTGTCCTGAGAATGGTTTTCTGTGGTTTCCCATTTTCACTTCCAGGAAAAAGTCAGCCCGCCTTTTGGCCATTTTCGTTAGGGTGTGAAGTCTATACGGTCTAACATCGTAGTTAGCCGGTTCGAGTCCCGTTAGTCGAAAACATTTTCATCCTCGGAATGTCGGCCGGCAGGGTAGGAGACGTGGTAGTAGGCTATACAATTTCTAATCTCTAGAGTGCGTACCAAAAGCCTATGTTCAATTCCAAACCTCTTCGCAATGCTCATATGGAGTAAAGGCATGTAACGTTCTTGATAGTGATTCGTCCGTCGGATGGGGACGTAAAGCTTTGAGCAGTCCCCTTGGTGCTGTTTGGCAGTAGTAGGTTATATGCTGGCAACTACCATCATATATCACGCAATTCATTTCATCTCATTATCTCCCCTGACGAGGTTGACGTCAGGAAGGGCAATCGGTCGTAAAATATCGCTACGAAGATTCATCTCACATTTTTGTTTGCAAGTTACTTTACGTCGCACCGGCACAGATAGGTCATACGGCGACGATGGGGCAGGAAAGGGCTCGGAATGGGAAGGAAGCGTCCATGGCCTTAATTAAGGTACAGCCCCAGCATTTGCCTGTTGTGAAATTGGAAAACGACGGAAAACCATCTTCAGGGCTGCCGAACCCACTATCTCCCGAATACTGGATACTGGCCGCACTTAAGCGACTGCGGCTATCGAGCTCCGTCATCTCACATCATACCCGACGCCATACAGCAACGGGACAAGGGTTGGACATACTTCCAAGCAAATATTGGGACAGTTCCCATCCACAGGCCACACCCCTTTACCCAATGTCTTTCACCTTCATTCATTTCATCTCCATTAGTTCCTCAACCGAGGTTGGCGACAGGAATGGCATCCGGCCGTAAAACACATCGTATCAATTAATCTCACCTCATCCCCGACCCTGAATCAAGAAACGGGACTAAGGGGTAGAAAAACATACTCGGAGGTCCGGGTTCGATTTACGGATCTGCCACGAAATTTTTAAAATTGGTACGAGGACTGGAGCGGGATCCACTCAGCCCCGGGAGGTCAACTGTTTAGAGGGAGTGTCGATTCCCACCTCAGCCATCTTCGAAGTGGTTTTCCTTGGTTTCCCACTTCTTCTACAGGCAAATGGCGTGATGGTACCTAACTTAAGGCCACGGTGGCTTCCTTCCCTATTCCTTCCCTCCTTACCATCTTCCCTTGCCCCACAAGGCCCCTGTTCAGCATAGCAGGTGAAGCTGCCTGAGAGAGGTACTTGTCAACCTGCCCAGTTGTACCACGACCGAATGTCTCACTCCACAGAACGCTGCCCTTCAGGCGGTAGAGGTGGGATCCATCCCTGAGTCCGGGGCAGAAACCAACCTTGGAAGGTAAATTAACTAAATAAATAAAACCTGACCATAAAAATCCCAGTGACTCTCGGCCAGGATCGAACTTGTGCCCTAGGGAACAAAAAGCGCACCACTGTCTGTGAGACTAAAAGATCAATCAAGGCACTGAACAGAACCGGTAAATCAGCAGGGAATTGAGGAAACAATGTTAAGTAAGCTGAGCGGTATTTTGCGGTAAAGGTAGACCGACAGCGATAAATAAGGGGCTCATTTCTTTCATGTCAGCCGCACTTAAAATGGATTGTTCACGAGAGCAAGCGACACAATTAGTTCCATTTTGTTCCACTGCTTGCTCCTTGAAGCGTAAGAGTCGAGGATGTTCTATTTAGGCACTTAATGACCACCAATCCTTCATTCTCCTTCCTCAGGAATGACCCAGCTACTGTTTCTGTGTATTTCACTGCGTGTTGCCTTCCGTAAGTCAAGAACAAGACGTTTAATTTACGACGTAGTGTTCCAACTCATTAAATACACTAACATATCCAGCTCATGACCATGCATGCAAGACTGCACCTGAAGGCCATTAACTGTGGCGACATGATGTGTTAGTGGTCAGAGCACGAACAACTCTACTGCAGACATCTACGTCCTTCGAGTTCCTGTTGCTCTGAACTACTAACATTTTCATACTGTCTGTGACAGGAAATATGTCAGTCTTGGTTTTAATTCTTTTCTTCTTAATCCATGTACCGTTCAGGGTGGGTTTTTTTTTTTCGGATTCAACGAGGGATCCCACCTCCACCGCCTCAAGGGCAATGTCCTGGAGCGTGAGACATTTGGTCGGGGAGGACTAGTACCTCGCCCAGACGACCTCACATGCAATGCTGAACAGGGGCCTTGTTGGGGGATGGGAAGATTGGAAATGATAGACAAGGAAGAGGGAAGGAAGCGGCCGTGAACTTAAGTTAGGTACCATTCCGGCATATGCCTGGAGGAGGATTGGGAAACCACGGAACACTACTTCGAGGTTGGCTAAGGTGGAGATCGAATCCCCTCCCGCTACTCAATTGACCTCCCGAGGCTAAGTGGACCCTGTTCTAATCCTCGTACAACTTTATACAAATTTCGTAGCACAGCTGGGAATCGAACCTGGGCCTCAGGAGGTGGCAGCAAATCATGTCAACCACTACATCATAGAGGCAGACCTTAATTTCTTCTTTCCATTATTTTATTTTATTTTGTTTGCTGTCAGTTTAGAGGCAGCCTGGGTGAGAAGGTAAAGGGCGTGCTCGGTTCACACGAAATGACGAGAGTTCCATTCCCCGTCAAGAGCTGAAAAATATAAGAAACGAGATTTCCACTTCCGGAAGTGCGCATGGCCTTGAAGGTCATTCAGCCTGCACTAAAAGTGAGTACCAAGTTAATCCCGGGAGGCAAAGGCGGCCGGGCGTAGAGCTGACCACTCTAACTCATCATGTGCCGGGGTTACTGATACTAGAAGCCTTTACATTCCACCACTCCAACGGACTTCCTGGGCTGCACGGAGATGGCCCTGCTTATTTGCTCTCTGTTTAACGTCGCTCTACCTCTTACAGATTTCCACGACGATACAGTGAGGTCACCGAAGCCAACAACTGGATCGCCAACAGGTCAAGACTATCTACCTCTGAATGGGCTACCTGTGGGTCCTTGGATGGTTCCTGCTGCAGATGTGGATGCTCGGAGAATAAAACCCTTGCTCCCGTTCAAGGGCAATGTGACCGTAGTTTTTTACTCAGAAACGCTCGACACCAACAACTAAGGACACTAATAGCAGCAGCCTTGAAAGACACATCGTGCAAAATTGAGGAGGAAGTATCCTGTATTGCAACACACGGCTCCACTGGACGAATAGACGTCTTGGCATATTCAATGTTCACCATAAATCGATTCATAATAGACCCAACTTTAGATTTGAAAAGGGGAGAAATCAGCCAGAACAAGTATATGTTGAAAAGAACATATACGATCCAATATTTGGATATTTCAAGGAAAAGTATCTGAAACATGTAGAAGCAATAGGACTTCTCATAGATTCGCGCGGTATTATTCCGAAATTCTTTGAATCGTTTGGGATGAAATTCGGATCTCAATCTTTACGAGACGAAATTGTCACAGTGCTACTGAAGAAATTGTGCCAATATTTAGTCCATCGCCTATATAAATGGAAATGTGTACATTGTAAAATATACAGTGTGATTCATCAGCTTATCCCTTAAAATATTATACTCAATTAACAGTTAATATACTAATATAAAAACTACTATTAAATACTGAATTAAATTCATTTCTTGAAGAACCAGATATCTTAAAAACCGACTAATATTTCATTACAAACTTGCTATTCTTGATAATAGTACCACACTAACCAACATAACAAATTAGCTCTTTTTAATTCGGGAAAAATAAATCTCTATTCCAATTTTAATAAACCCTGATACACAAGGTACAATATTAATTTACTTTTCTAAAAATTTATTTTCAACTTTTTCAATTTCCCTTCACAGTACTACTCCACTATAAATAAATAAATTTGTTCTATTACTATACTAAAACATACATAATTAATGTTATTTCAATTAGATCAAAATTTCCTATTCATCAAATTTTAAATTGATATTTTCAAAATAATTCGAATCGCACGAACATCCTCTCAGTGTAAATGAAATGCTTCACTTTAAGCTTTATTTTGCATTCTAGATACACTTTCCAGTACATCTACTATGTTACGACTTATCTCACCTTATAATGAGAGCGACGGGCGATGTGTACATGTTTTAGAGCTAAAATCATATTATCATAATATAACAATATTACTTTCAAATCCACCTTCAAACGCACTACCTTTCAATGCAAGATCCATTTAATTTTTTTTATTGTAATCCATCTCTTACTTGATCATAAGCTGCACCTTGACCTGATATTTACTCTAATAAGAGTTATAGAAAATTATCACTCTTAAAAAATAATCTTACGACGGCGGTATACAAACTGATAACAAAATCAAGTCGATTATAACGTGTACTATCGATTACAGGACAGATTCCTCTGAAAAGACTAAAACACCGCCAAATTCTTTGAGTTTCAAGAACATAACTACTACTACTCAAGTAATGATATTTACAATTGGAATAATAGGGTATCTAATCCTAGTTTATAATCCAATTTTCAAAGCTTCGTATACCAATTCTAAACCCCAAATAAATTCAAAATTCTACCTTAAAAAATTTACATTCAAGTCTATTAAAAATTTACTAACTCCTACACTAATAATGTTCACTTTAACCCTACGTATAACCGCGGCGGCTGGCACGACTTTTGCCGGCTACATATTATATTACTAATTCCAAGTCACCTTGATAAATAATATTAAATACTGCAAATATATATATATACTATCTAAGTTCATAAATCTATATTCACAAAAATTCACATGTAAAACATATAAAAAGTAAACAATTAAGCAAGAATAAAACTTTCTAAATTCATTATTAAAAAAATGGGTCAAGTATCCACTTTTACAATTATAATATAATATCACATAAATATTAATATATAATATAATGAACTCATTTTGAGTATTTCCTGGCGTTGAATTTTCATCGCATTTTTCGCCCCTATACAATGAAAATATTCACTTATTTAAAAAATAACATATGGAACCTATTCACTAATACTAATCATTTCACCTTACAAACGCATTAATACTTTTTGTTAAGCAAGAATAAAACTTTCTAAATTCATTATTAAAAAAATGGGTCAAGTATCCACTTTTACAATTATAATATAATATCACATAAATATTAATATATAATATAATGAACTCATTTTGAGTATTTCCTGGCGTTGAATTTTCATCGCATTTTTCGCCCCTATACAATGAAAATATTCACTTATCTAAAAAATAACATATGGAACCTATTCACTAATACTAATCATTTCACCTTACAAACGCATTAATACTTTTTGAAACCGCCTACAGAATCGGGTAATAAATATTTAATTAGAATATTAATCATAGTATATTTTCGCAACGAATCTTCGTGAACTTCTATTTACACTTTTTTGAGCCATGATAAAGCACCATCAAAACAGAACACAGAAATTGATATAAATAACTTCTGTTTTGATTAAGAAACTCCCATCTGTTGCAATGAAACAAGGTAAACACTGAAATGCTACTGTGAAGCACTGACTTCCTAGTAATTGTTTACATTAGAAAACTGCCATCTGTAGCTCGGTACTTACAGCCGTTTTTGATAAAGCTAGTACATCGATCCCAATCCTAATAAAAAGATAATGTCACTGTCACTCTGTAAGAAACGCACACAAACGCTTTAAAATTAATTTTTCTGAAAATGGGACCTTAACAGATCGATTTATAGACCCAAGAAAGCTCTAGTCTGTGAATAGTTTGAAATTATTAGAGCCGTTTTCGAAAAAGCTAGAACATTATCAAGAATTATTCATTTAACAGTAATGTATGCTACATGAGATTATACCAATATTTGTTCTTTTTCTTCTACCGTAATCTTTTACCGGAACATAGTGGATTTCATTCAGATGACCTGACTGCTCATTATTAGGCAGTCAAGTTTTCCTAGCCCTATAAAACTTAACATTCGGATAGGAAGTATCTTTGGAATGTGGTGTGGCTTCGAGTAAAAATGAAACAAATTTATGTATTCGACACTTTATTCGGACAAATAGAAACACTCGGTCCCTGAGCCAGAATAATGAATCAGAAGCGATCAAAGTCCACGAACTGGCCGGGAATCAAACTCGGGGTCCCTTTGGACCGAAGGGCAATACGGTCATAATTCAGCCAAGGAGTTGGGCGGTCTGTATCTTCAGGGAGGTGAATTATAGTTCGATAATAATTAAGTCTCATAAAATACTAACTGCGAGGAGCATAAATATACCATGCTTTTATTGTTTTTTGAACTGACTATACATTCTGCTTGGACCACACTCTTATCAGTGTATTACATGTGAAACGTCAAAAAAGCATTGTGAAATGTTTCTAATTTGGATAAGAATACTGTAAGTTTGGAGAGAACATATCAGTGTACTCTATTATTTCCAGCACATTGTTTACAGTCTGATATTACTTTAAAATGTTGGGAAGGGAACGTAATACTTTAATCATTCTTCCAAAACCAGTAAAACATAATTATTTTGTACTGCATGCTGCATTTTCAGAAGGTTCGCTTCTCCATGCAAAAGTTACAAGTAGATGAAAACTTAACATTCCATTTTGCTTGGGGCCTTCGTAGCCTCTGTGGGGAAGATTGCTACTACTACTGCTACTACTACTACTAATTCTTTCTTAATACGTTCACCCTCGAGTGATCCCACCACTACCACCTCAAATGTACTATCTTGGAGGGTGAGATTTTGGGTCGGGGTGATACAATTGGGTAGAAGGAGCAGTACCTCCCCAGCGTCCTCACCTGCTATGCTGAACAGGCGCCTAGTTGGGGGGGGGGGGGATGGAATTGAAAAAGATAGCCAAGGAAGAGGGAAGGAAGCGGCCGTGGCATTCAGTTAAGTACCATCCCGGCATTTGTCTGGAGAAGAAGTGCGAAACCGCGGAAAATCACTTCGAGGATGCCTGAGGTGGAAATCGAATTCCCTATACTCACTTGACTTCCCGAGGCTGAGAGGACCCCGTTCCAGACCTCCTACCACTTTTCAAATTTCGTGGCAGAGCCAGGAATCGAAGCGGAAATAATAATAATAATAATAATAATAATAATAATAATAATAATAATAATAATAATAATAATAATAATAGTAATTGTTACGGAGTTATCCGTGGAAGGCAGAGGTGAAAGAAGGTGCGGGCTGGAATGGGTCTAACTAGAAGGCCGAAAGATTAATTAAAATTTAAATAAAGGTTATATTTTCAATAGACAACAAGATTTAACAAATTTTCAATAGGTGAAATAACAATGAAAAATCAGGTACAATTGTAACTTTACAAACGAAAGCACAAGTTAAGGGGTCTGAGCTTCGAGCCCCAAGATTATAATTCCTGAGCCCACAGCTCACAACCACAAATTACCAAAGGGCAGAAAACCCCTCATTACATGGAGCACTTGCTCCCAACTTTTAACCTCAAGCTTCCCAGAGGCACTTTTCAAACACAAGAAAGAGCTGACCCACTCTCAATCTTTCAAGCCTATTAAAGGCAATACAATGCTTTACAATCACTTGCCATCGAGGCGCAACTTACAAGAATTAAACAGGGGTATCTCGTACCCAGCCTGCATGGCCTTAAAAGAAAAATAATAGGTTAATTAAATGGCCCAAAATACCAATATGAATGGAGGCGTTGCTTGCGCTCTTACATGAAACCTTATAAAACCTAAGGGGCACTAGGCCGATGACACAGGGGCTATTCCAAAACTAGGGAGGTGACTCGTATAAGAAAATGTTAATACATTAAGAGTAGAAAATCGGTTATGAAAACATAGTCACCTCAACTCAAAATGAAGCGGAGCTCGAGAGGGTAAAGCACTCTCTATCCCCGATTTACAGTTAAAGTAATAAGGAACTTTTGCATAAGCCGGCACTAAGTTACATTATTAGAAAGGTAGGTTACATTGAAAAGGTTTCGGACCTTCCCCGAGGGCTAGACTGCTGAGCTAGCAAGAAATAAAGATGTTAAAAGGCCATTACCTTGTAGAAGAGCTGCTGGCGGATGAAAGAGGCGCTTCCCGCCTCCTGCTATACTTCCATACACTAAGCTAGATGTTGTACGAGTGGTCGAGAGACAAGAAAATCAGCAGTTTTTATACTCTCGGGGAAGATTCGAGACCTTTCATGAATAATTAAGACACACCCACATGCGTTTATTGGCTAACTAAAATTTACACATCAAAAATTGGGGAAGAAGGACACAATTGGCTGAAAATTAATGACAGAAATTATTGATTGGCTAACTTCAAAACTGGCGGAAAGAAAAGATTTATATTGCCAACCCACAAATGAAAGAACGAAATTTAGTTATAGGAAAACTTATGAGTATAAAATATCTTCAAGAAAAGTTCCTTCACTTCGCACCAGAGTGCATGATCATAGCTTTTGGTAAAGACATCTGTGAGGGAATGTCCACACTTCTTGATAATTAGTAAACAAAAACAATTCGAAATTAACACAGTGACATCTTCTGATAAACGGTTGAATTAATTCAGTTTTAAAGTTCAGAGTTTTAGCTGTAGAGGAGTACTTTAAGGCGGAAAATTCAAATGTGCGGCGTATAGGTGTACCAACCGGTATAATAATAATAATAATAATAATAATAATAATAATAATAATAATAATAATAATAATAATAATAATAATACCAACCTACGACATGCAGTTAGTTAGTAGCTGACCTTCTGTTACCAAGGATGCGGGTTCGATCCCACCTGAAATCTATGGCATTTGAGGATGTTGATATACAACAAATCCGTATCGTGGTGTGTCGATAAGCTAAGAAAGTCATGTGAGACAAATTTCCGACACATTGGTCTGTCTTAAAATCAATAGCAAATTAAAGGAAATAAAGTTTTTGATTTAATTTTTCTGACAAATGAGGTTGTAGGTATTGGATTGAATTCGTAATGACCAATAGTTTAGCGTGCTCAGTTACTCATGACGGGCCAAAACTAAGTTAAAAAACTCGCGATGAAATCTGAAGTGGTGTCTTCACTAGAAGTCCGTAAATAAATGCGAATGATTCTGCCAACGTTACTGTTTCATAGTATTCTTTGCGTGGTGAAAATTACCTTTCCCTACAATGTGGTCAGCGGTTCTAAATTTCAAGGTACAAGTGCCTATTATTGACCATTTGTTCACGGCCAATTGTTTCAACGGAGTAAAGAATTAGTAGAGCGAAAACTGTTAAGATCATTTTATGGTAACTCACACTATCACTTTTTTAAAGCCTATAATTTTTCCAGTAACACCTAAGTGGCACTCTCCATTGCGCCAGTAGTTTCTGGGAAGTGTATTTCACTTTGCAGGAATGTACTAATGATCACTCTTTTGAAACAGAAATCGCAGCAATGGGTAAGGAAACTCTAAAACAGCGAAGATAAGGTCGTTGCCTAGATAGAAGTATTCGTTTCCCAGGCTAGTGGCTCACACGGTAGACTGTTACCCTTCTGAGCTGAAGTTGCTAGGTTCGATTCCGGCTCGCAACGCCCTAAAATACTTTATTGTCGTGTCAGCTAATCTACCAACACGTGAAAAAGTTTCTGCGGGACAAAATTCCGGCACCTCGACGTGTCGTAAGGTCGTAAAAGTATATACACGGACGTATTAGACCTACTGTTGGTGGGCATGTCTATCCCTTGTCCTGTTTCTCTACGGAATAAGGTGTGAAGTGTGATGAAACTTCGTGGCGATTTTTCTACGACCGGATGCCCTTCCTCAACCTCAACAGTGGAGTTAACTTTTTCCATCCAACGCCCGTGTTAACTTGCAACTCAACATATTTTCCACCGTCCCAACTACGAGTTAACTCGTATTCGAATGTCGCACTCTCTCCCAGTCGCCCTAGGGGCTCTTAACTAGGGAGCATGGGTTGGCGACCAAGGGGCCTATAGCTGAGTCCTGGCATTTATTCAACTTACTTGTGTGAGGCTCCTCACTTTCATCTATCCTGTCCGACACCCTCGGTCAACTTTTGTTCTTTTCCGAGCCCGACGATATAGGTCTCGAGGTCTAAGGGTCTTTAATTTTCACTCCTTCGTAGCCCTTGTCTTTCCTTCATTATTCGATGTGTCGACATCCTTCAATTTCTCCCTATGATTAGAGTTAATAGAGGATTGTTGCCCAGCTGTACTTCATTTAAACAATAATCACCACCACCACCACCACCACCACCACCACCATCATCATTCTCTCCCAGTCCCGAATTTAGTCTGACGCTGCAGTTCCATTGTTCAACACGAGGTGTTGACACGCCCTGTGAATAATAATAATAATAATAATAATAATAATAATAATAATAATAATAATAATAATAATAATAATAATAATAATAATAATAATTGTACCGAGCGGTACACCTCTACGACGCAAGTTCAAATCTTGCGCCAATTGAAACTTCTCTACTGGAGAAACCCGGAACTTTAACAACTGAACTAACTCTACTGGTTATCAGAAGAGGTCACTGTGTGTTTTTGATTTGCTTTTGTTTTTCATTGATCAAGAAGTGTAGGCATTCTCTAACAGATGTCTCTACCAAAAACTATGATAACGAACTCTGGTGTAAAGGAATGAACCTTCTTGGAGAAATGTTGTATTCATAAGTTTTGTCTTTACTGAATTTTGTTCCATGGTTTGTGGGTTGGCAATATTAGTCCTTTCCTTCCGCCTGTTTTGAATTTAGCCAATCAGTAATTTCTGTAATTAATTTTCCTCCAATCATAGCTTTCTTCTTCGAATTTCCATGTGTAACTCTTAGTCAACCAATAAAAATTGAGTGGGTGTGTCTACTCATTCCTGAAAGGTCTCAAATTTTCCACGAGGTTTTCTTGTCTCTGGGCCACTCTAACAACATCTTACTCAGTGTGTGAATATGTAGCAGCGGGGCGGGAAGCGCCTCGTTCTTCAGGCAGCCGTTCTTCAACAAGGTAATGGCCTTTTAACATCTGTATTTCTTGCTAGCTCAGCAGTTTAACTCTCGGGGAAGGTTCGAAATCTTTAATATGTAACCTATAAATATGTAAGCCTTTTCTACCCTTGTAAAAACTTCACATAACTTGAACTGTAATTCGGGGATAGAGAGTGCTTTACCCTCTCGAGCTCCCCTTCATTTTGAAATTGAGGTGACTACGTTTTCATAACCGTTTCTTCTCTTCCTTAATGTATTAAAGTTTTCTCATACGAGTCACCTCCCTAGCTTGGGATTAGCCCCTGTGTAATTGGCCGAGAGCCACTTAGGTTTTAAAATGTGTATTTAGGAGTGCAAGTTGACGCCTCCAGTCCTCTCTGCACTTTGGGCCAGTAACTTACCCTGTTGTTTTTTCTTTATTGCAAAGGCCCTGTAGGTTGGGTACTAGTTACCCCTGTTTATTTATAAGTGTGCCTTAAGGGCAGTTAAGTGTACAGTCTGTTTATGGCCTTCTGATGGGCTTGAATTATTGAGAGCGGGTCTGCTCTTTCCTAAATTTGATCTCTGCGTGCCTCTAGGAGGCTTAACATTGTAATTAGGAGCAAGTGCTCCTTGGTATGATGGGGTTTTCTGCCCCTTAGTTAAAAAGGTACCTTGGCAAAGTTGGGCTTGAAGCTCACAGATGTAAGGTGGGGCTTGAAACCCAATACTTGTAACGAACATTGGACTTGTTCTTTCATTTGGAAAATCATACTTGTACCTGGATTTTGCCTTGTGGTAATTTCACCTAGTGAAAGTATGTTTAATTGCCTCTAAATTTTAACTCTCCTGTTCTTGGACCATATTGTTGGTTATTGCTTGTCCTGCTGTTATTTGTTGAAGTCTAAAGCTTTGTTAAATCTTGTTAAGTTTTGGCATTTTTGAAAATATAACCTTTCGTGAAATTTTAATTCGTTTTTCCGACTTGTAGTTAGACCCATTCCAGGCCGCACCTTCTTTCACCTCTGCCTTCCACGGATAACTCCGTAATAATAATAATAATAATAATAATAATAATAATAATAATAATAATAATAATAATAATAATAATAATAATAATAATAATAATAATAATAGCGAATGGCCTCCGAAGTAGCCTGGTGCAGGTCTTTCGAGTTTACGTCCATGGGCGACCTGACCGTCTGTGAGTATGGAGCCCTAACTGCGATGAACTATAATACTGAAGTTGGCACAAACACCCATTCCTCGAGCCAAGGGAATTAAGTAATGAAGGTTAAAATCTCCGACCTGGCCGGAGATTAGAACCCGCGATCCCTTGTTCAAATGACAGCATGCTAACCATTTAGCCACGGAGCTGGGCAGTGCCCGGTCAAGGCGACAGTAGATTCAATTCATCACTTTACAATATCCTTACGATAATTCTATGCCTTGTGTTCAGTGTTGACAGCTGTCTTTTTTCTTCCTGCATGTCTCTATCCAAGCGTAATGAATGCTTGAAGGGTGGTAATATTTTAGATATTGTAGGGAATTATGATAAGTAGGGTTCGGAAGTATGACCTAAAGAAGTACAAAATACGCAAGCAAGTATGCCCTAAAAACTAAATATGACCTGAAAAAGGTAAAATATGACAAGCATTTTAGAGATAGGCTAGATAACAAGTATTAGACTGTTAGTATTAGGCACATTTAATTATGAAAACTGACAGATGTACAGTAGGTAAATTAACATTTGTTATAAATTCATTCATTCATTATCATAGCCATGAGGCGAAGTTCTCACTCTGTTTTCCTAAAAAATAGAAAGAACCCAAAAAGCGAAGATTTAGCACGCTTTTTGGTATATCATTCGGCGTAGGTTCGTACATCATCTCTTCTAAACCTGCTACCTATTCTGTTTCGGGAAAAGAAAGAAAAATACATCTACCACTTCTTCTTCTTCCTCTTCTTCTTTATCTGTTTACCCTCCAGGGTAGTTTTTTCCATCGGACTCAGCGAGGGATCCCACCTCTACCGCCTCAAGGGTAGTACCCTGGAACTTCAGACTCTGGGTCGGGGATACAACTGGGGAGGATGACCAGTACCTCGCCCAGGCGGCCGCACCTGTTATGCTGAACAGGGGCCTTGCTGGGGGATGAGAAGATTGGAAGGGATAGACGAGAAAGACAGAAGGGAGCGGCCGTGGCATTAAGTTAGGTACCATCCCAGCATTCGCCTGGAGTAGAAGTGGGAAACCACGGAAAACCACTTCCAGGATGGCTGAGGTGGCAATCGAACTCACTTCTACTCAGTTCACCTCCCGAGGCTGAGTGGACCCCGTTCCAGCCCTTGTACCACTTTTCTTTTAAATTTCGTGGCAGAGCCGGGAATCTAACCCGGGCCTCAGGGGGTGGCAGATAATTACACTAACCACTGCACCACAGAGGCGGACTACATCTACCACAGTATATTGAAATTCTGTGTTTGAAACACGAAGCAGATAACAAGTACCTTGTTAAAAACGATGCCTCAATTTAAACAAAAATATAAAAAAATATAATAAAAACAATATGACTTTATACCACTAAATGAGCAAAATACGACCAAAGCAGTAAAATAGTCGAAATATGCATTTATATGCAACATAAAATTGCTTGAAACTGGGTCAGGAACCCGTAATTCATTTACTTTTGCAGATTTCGGGTAAAATGGCCTCAGGAAAGAAATATGACTTTTCCTTAACATCCGAACCTTAATCACAGGAGTGGCTTTTTATGACGATGGTGAAGAAGAGAATGCAGTGAGTGAATTTGTGGAAACACAAGTATTCAATTCGGGCGAAAGATACTAGAAATAACAAGTTATTGATATTTCCCTTTCACCATTGTTCAGTAACTTAGTAAATATTTGTAATTTTTTCAAATACTCAGCCCATTTAAGTCATTGCTAAAACATCCAGAAAATATCCAGGATATGTGTGCGGATGGGTGAATAAAACGTGGTACTTAAAGGGTTAATGAGATGAAATTAATGACGTGATAAATGATATTAGGAATGGAGAGGGTGAAACCCGGTGGTCTCCGTTGATAAAATTAACCATAATAGGTAATTTATTTGACCCTGTATTGATTTGTCTAAATCTGTTAAAGAAACTATTTAAAATAGTTGGGTCCACCTTGTCAATGCACATTTTAATGATTCTAGCATGCATGTATCAGGAATGCATATAGTGAAGTCACTTCACTGATGAAGGGAATTCATATTATTCCTGAAACATCTATGATAGAATAAATAATTTTCAATCATTAAAAAGTGTATTGACAAGGTGGACCCAAGAAAACTTTTTTAAATAGTTTCTTTAATAGACCCGGTGCTCGCTCAAAACCTACTCTTATCGAGTAACACCAAGAGGTCTGGTCAAGGTTTAACATCTCCATCCGACCATTAAATTAACCTCAACAATGTCATATGCCCTTTCTGCGTATGAACATCAAAGTTATATGCCATACCTATTGTATACATTAATAAAATGCAGAGATATTTGTAAGATTTCTTGTCAAGTTACGGCGCAACCTCTCGAGTCTCAAATTAAAGCTTTGTATCTGAGTATTGCTGTTATGTCTTTAAAAGTATTGAAAAAGGTTCCACAATCTGTTCTGGTGATTTTCGACAAAAAGGTTTGAATACATCTTTATTTGAATACAGAAAATCCATCACGGGGTAGCTGACCGAAAATAGTGAATATAGCCCAACTTTCTTTATATTCGAATGAAAAGAAATATATTTTAATTTATATTGTCTTCAGAGATAATTTACTAGGCTGATCGTCTGTGGTTTCTTTAGTATTAGGGCAGCTATGGATTTTCCCTGTACGAAAAGTTTGCAAATTTTGGACTAGGAAGTCTTGGGAGTAGGGAGACGAGATGCTCGACTAAGCGGTATGTTCCAAACTGTCAGTGGAGAGATGGCGTGGTATGACATTAGTAAACAAATAAGCTTGAGTGGAGCTTTTAAAGGTAGGAAAAACCAAAATATGAAGATAAAAGTTGGAATTCAAGGGGAAACATTGGGGCGAATATCCATTTATAGGAAGAGGAGTTAGGGGCTGGAATAATTTATCAAGGGAAATGTTTGATAGATTTCCAGGTTCTTTGAAATAATTTAAGAAAATATTAGATAAGCAGCTGATTGCGAATATGTCACCTGGATGGCAGCCCTAAATGTAAGTCAGTGATTGACAGATTATTTTGTTAACAACAGCATGATCACACGAGCGCATAACCGAAACTATATTGCATTGTTCGGCTCAATAGTTGATGTGAATTTGGATAGCTTGATGTTCACCCCATTAACAAGGGCAATGAGTGAGTAATAACACTCGGAGTAATAACGATCAAGAATCCTCTATATCATACGAAAATTTGTAGATGAACTTTGTGTGGTGGAAAGGTGTCGCTTACATATGTAATTCAATGTCTACCTATGGAGTGATTGACGTGAACCTCGTCTTAAGTTACATTTCAGAAGCCATTGTCTTACCGGTCTTCTTAAGTGCATAACTTGGGTGCGGTCCAAGGTGGGTGTGAGGTCACGATAATGCTTGACGGACAGCCATAAACACCTCTCGAACCTGTGGACCTCGACAAAATGTGTCACCTTATCTACTCTGGCACGTCACGCGTATTTGTCCTCTTAAAAGTGCATGAAATTGCTTCTTGGAACTAATTCTTTCATTTCTTAGTGTCCAGAATAAAATGTCGAACATAATTGCTAGGACCACCACACATAGCGGAGTGCCTTCGGTGAGGTCTTGGGCAGTGGTTTGCGATCTGCTTTTTATTTTATTTTTTACTTGTGGTTTAACATTGCACTAATACATCGAAGTTTTTCGACGACACAAGGATAGGAATGGCTGGAACTGGGAAGGTAGTGGTACAGCCCTACCATTTTCCTTGTGCGAAAATGGGAAACCACGGAAAATCTTATTCAGGCTTGCCTGCTGTTTGGATTCAAGCCGACAATATACCGAATGCAAGCTCGCAATTACGTGACCAAATCCGCGTTGTAATCATTTTAGATACTACAACATATATTGCGTTCTCTCCTTTATTTTAATTTCGTGTGCCTATTTCTAGCCTGGTGAAACCCTTGCAAGGCAGACCATCTGACAAGGGTGGGCGACAATTCATATGTACAGAGAACTGTCTGTTCACATGATGGAGAATAGTGTTGCGTGTGGCACATGATTTGTAGCGATGCAATGCATTGCACTTAAGTCTGCCGGGAAACGAATCCCGGGCTCTCGGAACCGAAAGCTGATACGCTGACCATTCAGAAAAGGAGCCGAACTCCCTCCAACTACAGACCATTTCGAGCATGGAAAACTGACTCGGAAGTCTTCCGTATACACTGTAAATCAATTGGTCAATTTATTTATTACTTTTATTTATTAATGCCTTCTTGTACATGGCGGAGTTCAGGCTATGAAGCCTGCTATTATGCCAAACCATAAAATTATACACCTGCATAAACAGAATATGTTGAGGATTACCTCTAAAATTAAAAGTAAATTTATTGCAATTTAAAATTAAAATAAATGTAATGTAATTGAAATTTACATTATAAAGAATTTTAAAATGATTAATTTAAATTAATATACGTAGGCCTCTGTGGTGCAGTGGTTAGTGTGATTAGCTGCCACCCTCGGAAGCCCGGTTCAATTCCCGGCTCTACCACGGAATTTGAAAAGTTGTACGAGGAGTGGAACGGGGTACACTCATCCTCAGGAGGTCAATTGAGTAGAAGGGATTCGATTTCCTCCCCAGTAATCCTCGAAGTCGTTTTCCGCGATCGTCCACTTCTCCTTCAGGCAAATGCCGCGATGGTACCAAACTTAAGGCCACGGGTGCTTCCTTCCCTCTTCCTTGTCTATCCCTTCCAATCTTCCCATTATTGTGACGTAGTTTACAAAGATGTGAAAACCGAGCTTCGAGATAAACTACAACGTGCACAGAATGCCTGTGTAAGATTTATATGTAATCTGAAATTTTCAGATCATGTTACCCAGTCTTACGTCGACCTCGGATGGCTACGCCTTGAAGACAGACGCAAGCTGCATACCCTGACTTCATTGCACCGAATCCTTACCTTACAATCCCCATCTTACCTGTATGAACGATTTCATAGCCTCTCTGAACACCATGATAAAAACACCAGAGCGCTGAGTTCGACACTGCTCGCTATTCCTAAGCATAAATCCTCAACCTACAACAATTCCTTCACTGTTGTGGCTAGCCGTGAATGGAACTTCCTTCCGCAGGAGGTCAGAGGGATATCAAACCACGGAAGACTTAAAAGTATGTGTTCAAAATATCTCTATGAAACGAGCTCGTAGTGCGACATTCTTCTTCTTCTTCTTCTTCTTCTTCTTCTTCTTCTTCTTCTTCTTCTTCTTCTCCCCATGGTCCTTCTTCTTCTTCCTCTTCTTATTATCATTATTGATTATTATTATTATTATTATTATTATTATTATTATTATTATTATTATTATTACTATTCATCAGTAGTGTTAGAAAGTACTCAGCTGTGGTTTTCCTGCATCGTTATCCTTATCCCTATCCCCATTTTGCAATGTTTTTCACCCACAGTAAACACATGAAAACTGAACATTCGTCAAAGTGATATACTTCTGGAATTGGACAAATTAATTGTAAATATTAGTAGGTTTATCTATATTATTATTATTATTATTATTATTATTATTATTATTATTATTATTATTATTATTATTATTATTATTATTATTATTATTATTATTGAAATTGTAATTCGTTCTTTGTTGTATATTATTTTCTTCGCAGGAAGCAAAATGTTAATTTATATTGTGTATTATAATAGTTATTTTTATGTACAGCAGGATAGCATAGTACCGCAGTAATTTGTTTCAGTCTCTTTTTTCATTTATTCAGTATGTTATATATTTTTATGTTAATTATGTATTTCACTGGTTAAGTGTAAGACAGGGACACGTGTCCCTAACTTTGCCAGTTAAAATAAATCATGTCTATCTATCTATCTATCTATCTATCTATCTACAAGGCCCCTGTTCAGCACAGCAACTGTGGCCGCCTGGGTAAGGTATTGGTCCTCGTCTCCAGTTCCTTCCCGGGACCCAACGTTTCACGCTCCAGAAAACATGCCCTGCAGGCGGTGGAGGTGGGATCCATCGCTGAGTCCGAGGAAGAAACCAAACCTGGACGGTAAACGGATTAAGAAAGAAAGAAAGAAAGAAAGAAAGAAAAGTTAGTGGCCGATGAAGTGATTATTTTCCTCTTGAATAACAAGAGGACAAAAGATGAGGGAAATGCGACAGGAACGATATGAGGGTAATGAGCTGTGTCTGTGACCAATGCTGGATATACTGTATTATCCTTTAGAATTCTTGTGAGGGAAGACTCGGAGGGTGAAAGACGGTAAGGAAAGAATGATTGTGTGTGGCTAGCTTAGACTGGTAAAGAAACTAGTCTCGTCTACTTGAGTTCCTTACATAACAGTTACGACCAAACTTCCATAGCGCTGTATAAACTAAGAAAAGAGCACGAGAATATTGAGAGGTAGTCATTCCATTCCTGACCCGGTCGAATGACTGGAAACAGGCTGTGGATTTTCGAGAGCTACTACACGGAGAAATGCGACACGAAGTGTACTCATGTGTGAATCAGCAGTGATAGTGAATGCGGAACCTGGAAGACATAGGGCCACACGCGATGCCAAGTTTACTGAGAAACAGGCGAGGAGAAAACAACAATCTGGACTCAAGGTGGTAAATACAGTACCTCGTTATGGAGAGCAAGCAAGCGCATGTCTGACTGAACATGGAACTGATTAGCAAAGTAAATGATGTTTTCTAGAAATGTTCATGTCAGAAACCAGTAGAGTGGCCGTACCAGAGCTAGTGCAGGTGCGTCCAGTCACAGGGGAATCGTACTTCTTTTGAGGAGTACACGATCACGACAGAGATATTGATCCACTTTTGCCGGAGTTCTTTATTTGAGGAGTGTGTTATGTCCACAGAACAAAATTGTTCAGGAACAGCAAAAATACTCATTGCGAGCAAGCAAAGCAACTTATTTGTAAACACTCAAACGGACGTGTAACTACTTTGGGCGTGTATTAAGAATCCGCTGAAAATGAAATTACTTCAAAATTAGTTTTCGTGAAAATTGGAAAAACGTTCTGGGCATAACGCGGTTTGATCCGCACAGTACGGTACTCGGGTTGTAACAATAATGAGACATATATGTCCCACATGCCTACTACGCTGGCGTAGCAGGAGATGTGAAACTCCCAGGTGGCAGATAAGGGGGTTCTAACCGGCTTGCCGGTGGACTTGAGCGAAATAAAATAGCTCTCGCGTAGCAAACAAATATCCCCCTGTGGGTCAGGGACGCAGACGAAGAATACACCCACGGTATCCCCTGCCTCTCGTAAGAGGAGACTAAAAGGGGCGGCCAAGCGATGTTTGAATTAAAACCATGAGACTACTTGTAATTAGTACCATCACGCGAAGAACACCATGGATCGCCTTTACTTGCGAATAAAAATTTCGTATGGCTATTTCTAACCGAGTGCAGCCCTTGTAAGGCAGACCCTCCGATGAGGGTGGGCGGCATCTGCCATTTGTAGGCAACTGCGTGTTATTGTGGTGGAGGATAGTGTTATGTGTGGTGTGTGAGTTGCAGGGATGTTGGGGACAGCACAAACACCCAGCCCCCGGGCCACTGGAATTAACCAATGAAGGTTAAAATCTCCGACCCGGCCGGGAATCGAACCCGGGACCCTCTGAACCGAAGGCCAGTACGCTGACCATTCAGCCAACGAGTCGGACTACTTGCGAATGATACCACTATGTTAGGCACACAATAGGTTTGTGATCAGTAGCAACAGAGGATGAATCAATATGGGTTTCCCAGTACGCGTGATTAGTATCACTATATGCGGAACACCACGGGCTTACGTTGCCCGTGATTAGTACCACTATATGAGCAACATAACGGGTCTGCGTCGCCTGTGATTAGTTCCCACTATGTGAGAAACATCGCGGGATAATACGAGTCCCTGTGATTAGCACACCTATGAGGAAACACCATGTAAAGAAAGGGTACAGATCTCTGCACATGGTTATGAGGGTATTTAGGGGCTGTAGTAAGGATGTAACGGAGAGGGCATATACGTCTCTGGTAAGACCCCAACTAGAGTATGGTTACAGTGTATGGGACCCTCACCAGGATTACTTGAATCGAGAACTGGGAAAAATCCAAAGAAAAACAGCTAGATTTGTTTTGGTCGATTTCCGACAAAAGAGTAGCGTTACAAATCTTTTGCAAAGTTTGGGCTGAGAGGACTTGGGAAAAAGGAAACGAGCTGCTCAGTTAAGTGGTATGTTCCGAGCAGTCACTGGAGAGATGGCGTGGAATGACATAAGTAGAAGAATAAGTTTGAATGGTGTCTTTAAAAGTAGGAAGGATCACAATATGAAGATAAAGCTGGAATTCAAGAGAATAAATTGGGGCAAATATTCGTTTTAGGAAGGGGAGTTAGGGATTGGAATAACTTACCAATGGAGACGTTCAATATATTTCCAATTTCTTTGAAATCATTTAAGGAAAGGCTAGGAAAACAACAGATAGGAATCTGCCACCTGGGTGACTTCCCTAAATGCAGATCAGTAGTGATTGATTGATTGATTGATTGATTGATTGATTGATTGATTGATTGATTGATTGATTGATTGATTGATTGATTGATTGATTAATTGGTTGATAGTCTGCGTTACCTCTGTGTATTACATTACCTGTGAGTAGCACTACAATGTGTGGAACACCGAAGTCTACGTTGCCTATGATTAGTACCGCTACATGAGAAATACCATGGTTCTTATATTCCTAGCGATAGGTACCAATATGAGGGGCCGTTGACCTGGATTTTGGACCCCATTAGACAACAAGCATCATCGATTCAGGATTGTGTTTGGAAGCAGCCCGTTGGTCGGTATGTACTATTGTTTTAAAATAGTTTATGGGAAGGTGGGACATTGCGGGTCGAATCCGCTGATTGCTTCATGTTCATAATCATGTTCATCGTCTCTTTTTTTAATTCTAGTCAGTGGATTAATTTTGGAATTATTTTTAACTTTCAGTATTGTGAGCTGGATCCGCTGATTATTTCAAATTCATACTTATCCACTCATTCATCATTGCATCTTGAATTCCGGAATGGTTCATTTTTGGACTTTTAAATTTTCATTATATATTGTCTCATTTCGTACCAGTAAATGTTAGATTTTAGGCCCCTTTAAACAACAAGCATCATTACCATCATGAGAAATTATATGAAACCGTATGAAAGTAAATTTTGTCCAGAGGTGGACATAATAAGGTTTGCAACGATAGTCCTCATTTAATATTTCTTGTCCGGTCTCCCTTACTCAACAACGATTCACTTCCATCTCGACGGAAGGACAAGTGTGGCAGTTTCCTTCTTTTCTACCAATTTAGCGTCATACTAACGACAAACTTGAGATAATTTATTCTTTCTTTCAAGGAATTCAACATCATATTAAACTCAGATGACCGAGCAAGGTGTGAACTTGCATTCGGGAGATAGTGAGTTCGAACACCACTGTCGGCAGTCCTGAAGATGGTTTCTGGTGGTTTCCCAATTTCACACCAGGCAGATGCTGGGGCTGTGCCTTAATTAAGGCCAAGGCCGCTTCCTTCCGATTCCTAGTCCTTTCTTATCCCATCGTTGCCGTAAGACCTATCTGTGTCGATGATACGTAAAATAAAAAAAAAAAGGAAAAACAAAAATATAACAAAGGAGTTTCAGCCATAAAACTTGGCCAGAGCCACACAACTTCTGACACCTACCGGGCGAGTTGGCCTTGCGCGTAGAGGCGCGCGGCTGTGAGCTTGCATCCGGGAGATAGTAGGTTCGAATCCCACTATCGGCAGCCCTGAAAATGGTTTTCCGTGGTTTCCCATTTTCACACCAGGCAAATGCTTGGGCTGTACCTTAATTAAGGCCACGGCCGCTTTCTTCCAACTCCTAGGCCTTTCCTATCCCATCGTCGCCATAAGACCTATCTGTGTCGGTGCGACGTAAAGCCCCTAGCAAAAAAAAAAACTTCTGACACCAAAAAATGGATTAAAAGGCAAGACGATTATTGTTAATAATAATAATAATAATAATAATAATAATAAAATGTGTAAAAATTGTTGGTTGCCGAGTTGAACTTTCTCTTGAAAGAATAACCATTTATTATTTGTTTTGTTATTCCTTTAAGTTTGTATTTGCGGTTAAATTGCTATAATCGCGGTATGTTTGGTGTTGATTGCTTAATTCACATCTTTAGCCTATGTAATAAGATCGTATAGTGATGTGAGTAGTTTCGACATTTCCTCCATGTATCCACGTGATGATTCTAAACGTAGTCATCATTCCATTTGGCTGGCGGTGCGTACCTTACACTCACGGCCTTGAGAGAACATCTGGCTACCCCAAGGTTGCTACAGTTACACCGATAAATCACGCCTGGCAGCGGTATAATTGGTTACGTAGTTGGAAAACCGTATCGAGAGCGTGTGATTAGACCAGAACCACGTTATCATTAGCACTGAGTCACCGTTTAATAATAATAATAATAATAATAATAATAATAATAATAATAATAATAATAATAATAATAATAATAATAATAATAATAATAATAATAATGCGCCCACCCCGCGTCCAGGTACGACGCACGTTAAAATATCCCGGTAGCTTGTTGTCTTCTCAGAGTAAATCTTCGTGAAATAGTTTAGCTTAACGTGAATTCAAAGAAGAGCCGGATCGCACGTGACATATTTCATCTCCGGATGAACGTCTCCATCCTATCGCATTTTAATTACCGCAGGTATCATAATAAACAGCATAAACTCAACTTAAAACGAAGTTACCGTACAGTCTAATATCTATAAATCACTTACTCACACATTTAAAAATAAATAATAATAATAATAAATTTATTAATCTAAATTAATTTCTAAGGAAAAGAGAAAGTAGCATTTCCTAATATTCGTCCAATATCTCATGAAATAAATTACCATTACACATGCATTTCGTTTAAGTCAGCGCTGGCTTAGAAAAATTGAATTTCAATTCTGACATGAGCTAATATCTTATTTCATATTTCATTCGATATGAAAAATATTCAATTAATCGATTACATCATTAAAATAATCATTAAATTGAAAGAAAATAATCACTCATATCTTTGACTAGCATAACACTAAATTCATTTCCGAATGTTTTCTTTAAAATCACGCAATCTGAATTATTTTTATAAATATCGCTTTTTCATCGATGTTTTTGTTTAATGACATGCTAAGGTTACTACTCCCTAATGCCTTCCAAAATCTCGGCACGTATCCCCCTAGTCTATAATATTAACGTATTAAAAAATAATCATGAAATACCTTTCAAAATTTAAAATAATCTATATCTCATTTCTAACTAAAGTAGTTCTTAATTAGCCTTATTAGCTTCCTCTCAATATGTGTTTGACCACCACGAACCTGCTACGCAGGCGTAGCAGGGGGAGAGGTGATACTCCCACGTGGCGCGTCCCAGGTGGCGGATAGGGGGGTCCTAACCGGCTTGCCGGCGGACTTGAGGGAAATAAAATACCTCTCGCGGACCAAACACACACCCCCTGTGGGTGGGGGAGGCTGACGAATAATACACCCACGGTATCCCCTGCCTGTCGTGCGAGGCGACTAAAAGAGGCGACCAAGGGATGAATGAATTAGAACCATGAAACTACTCTTGATTCGTACCATCATGCGGGGAACACCATGGGTTGCATGTACTTGCGAGTAGTCTCACTAACATGGTACGAAATACGTTTGTGATTCGTTGCAGTAAAAAGCCTGGCCTGGTGGATTCCAGTACCCGTGCGTTGTACCCATGTGGGCAACACCGCGGGTCTGGGCGTAGCCTGTGAGTTGTACCACTATATGAGCGACACCGTGGGTCTGCGTTGCCTGTGATTAGTACTCACTATGTGCGGAACACCCCGGTGCCCTTGGGACCGGCACCCGTGACTAGTACCCTAGGTGAGGAAACTCATCGGTTTGCGTTGGCTGTAAGTGGCGCCATTGTGTGCGAAACACCATAGGTCTGCGTTACCTGTACGAAGTACAGTACTTGTGAGTAGTACCATCTTTTGTGGAACACCGTGAGTCTTCGCTACTTCTGATTAATACCCCAACATGACACATACCATGGTTCTATTTTACTCGCGACATGTACCATTCTGTGGGGCCTTAGACGTGGATTTTGCACCCCCTTTAGACACCAAGCATCATTGTGCTTTATAAGTGGTTCCTTGGTCGGTAATAATGTTATTTTCGTTCTCTATTGAATCCGATCCACTGGTTTTTTTGTTTGTTTGTTTTGTGTTCTGTTGGGTTCCTGTCCATCCATTCATTCTTCATGACATTTTTTATTTTTATTTTGGTCAGTGGATGCCTTTGCAATTTTTGTTCTTTCATTTCGTACCATTAGGGGCCGATGACCTTCGATGTTAGGCCCCTTAAAACAACAAGCATCATCATCATCATCATGTGTTTGACCGTTCACGGCGCCTTAATTATCATGACAAGTTTATCTAAGTGACTCCTCTAAATTTTTGTTATGATAGTTCGATATTATCTAATCTGTGTGTATATAGCTACACACTCGTTTCATCTTTCATTACGTGCATTACCACAATATGACATTTGCTATAAGTATTTCCTTGCAACGCAGCTGTATTTGACATAGCAGAAACCTCCCTCGACGTATCTCTTTCAGTGTACTTGCTTCGCATATTTGATCCATATTCTGAATATAAACATTTAGCTTCCCTCATTACGTGTTCATTGTAACATATCTTCCTATTACTTAACTCAAATCGTTTCATATAATTCCATTCTCATCTATATATCGCTCAATCAATTCAATTATATCAACAACAAAACCACTTTTCCTTATATCATAACCTCTTCATAAATAATACAATTATTAAGACGTATAAAATTTCGTTGCAACATATTCGCTTATTTGGATCGTATATCTTCTCATAGAATAATGTTTAACCTCTAGCACTTCGTAATTCCATCTGATGACGTAATTCGACAAGGAATAACTCATATAAATTATAATTCCTCTCTATATCATCACATAATGAAGCTGGCTTAGCATGATTGGCTTCACAAAACCCATTAATGAAATCTAATGCACGCAAATACTCTCATCCTGCTGTGTATAATCTACATTCCTTCTCGCAAATAATCGTCATTTAATTTACTACCAATCCACTCAACAAATGTATAGCCACTTCTTCGAGATATCGATCTTGTCATTACTTAGTAAGATATAATTCAAACATATCACTTCACTGACTCACTGTCCGACTCGTTGGCTGAACGGTCAGTGTACTGGCCTTCGGTTCAGAGGGTCCCGGGTTCGATTCTCGGCCGGGTCGGGGATTTTAGCCTTAATTGGTTAATTCCAATGGCACGGGGGCTGGCTGTATGTGTTGTCTTAATCATCATTTCATCCTCATCACGACGCGCAGGTCGCCTACGGGACTCAAATAGAAAGACCTGCACCTGGCGAGCCGAACCCATCCTGGGATATCCCGGCACGACATTTCATTTCATTTCACTGAGTCACTTTATTTCTTAAATACTTCACACTTATTGTAAATTATACCAGATAATTATGTCTAACTCAGTTAAGAACCAATATTTAGAAAACTTAGCTTGCCGTTCAGCGAGTATGGCGACTTCTGTAGCTCTCCGTGTCACATCTCTGGTCCTTGGCCGGCTGTGGTCTACGGAACGGTTGGTGTACTCCCCCTTATCAGGTCTGGTCTGCTGGCCGGTTCATATTCATCTCCATGTCAGTCCACCTCGAAATTAGCACGACATATCCTTCTTCACTCTTGAGCTAATGTTAAAATCAAATAATTACAACGAGTAAGTGTTCATTTTAGAGCTTCTTAAAATGATAATCTCTCGTCAGTATCTTTATATTTTTCTTATTAATTTGACCAATCAAATATTTAACACTTGGTTCAGTGTCTTCGATCTTATCTTTGCCTTACTTTTTAAAAAGAATCTATAATTTCACGCGATAATTCTATTCTTGAAGGCTTAATAATTGCTTAATTTCTCTTCTTAGAAAATGATTCCTGAATATTTTTCTCTTCTCCGAGCTCTGTTTTTAATGAACTTCGACGTGTCGTATTGCTTTGTAACGGTCCAACTGGTGAACGTATTTAATTCAAATTTCACGCCCCGATTACTCTCTTCGACGTTGAATAACGTGTATTGCGCCGTATTTTCTTGTTCAACACGGGTAATATTTGCGTAATTTCGTCTACCTTAGCAATTAGTCTTCCTTTCTGTCGCAGCTGAATTGATGTATATCCGTTCCCTATCTCATCAGATTAGTAACTGTAATAATAATATCTTATATTTTACTTATTTTCTTCAAAAATTTCACTTGATACTGTTCTGTTCTCTCCTCACAGCCTTTTAAAATTGTGTGGTCCATACCTCCACTTTGACGCCATTTTGGAACACGTCAGAAAATGCAATCGGCACAATAATAATAATAATAATAATTGAGTATAGTAAGTGAGATTGAATCAAGGTGCGGTAAAGCTAATCCAGTGAGCTCGTAGTTGCTATCAACAGTATTCTGTAAGAAGGAAGTCAGCTCCCGGACGAAACTATCTTTACATCGTTCTGTTTTCAGACCAACTTTGCTTTACGGGAGTGAAAGCTGGGTGGACTCAGGATATCTTATTCGTTAGAAGTATCAGACATGAAGATAGTAGGCCTGGTGGGCCTACCAACAGGTGGGAACAATGGTAGGAGATAAAGGCTAAGTTACGAATGAACTCAATGGATGAAGCTATACGCATAAACCGGCTTCGATGGTGGGGTCATGTAAGGCAAATGGAGGAGGATAGGTTTCTTAGGAGAACCATGCACTCTGTTATGGAGGGTAAGAAAAGTAGAGGGAGACCAATACGACGATCGTTAGACTCGGTTTCTAACAGCTGGGCTGAGTGGCTCAGACGGTTCGGGCGCTGGCTTTCTGACCACAACGTGACACATTTGATCCTGGCTCAGTCCGGTGGTATTTGAGGGTGCTCAAATACGTCAGCCTCGTGTTGGTAGAATTAGTGGCACGTAAAACAACTCCCGTGGGTCTAAATTCTGGCACCTCGGCGTCTCCGAAAACCGTGAAAGGAGTTAGTGGGACGTAAATCAAATAACATAATAATAATAATAATAATAATAATAATAATAATAATAATAATAATAATAATAATAATAATATCATGGCCGCCAAGCTGGAGTCATGAAGTGGAGCTCCGCGATCTTGACATCTTTTCTCGTGTTCTGTGTAGTGTCGGTGGGTATCAGGGAGTATTTGAGCATTTTATTGGTGTGGTGGTTGTGTGAACGTGTTGCCTTGGGAGTCTGGAGCTTGTTTTGATTGATTTGAGGGCATAGTTTTGTTTCATTTTATTGCCCTAAATGCCTCCATGTTGGATTTAACTACAATTGCTCACTAACCTTGCCCTAACAACCACCCACTCGCTAAATTTTCTTGGTCTCCATAGATACTACCAACTAGATATATAATTCCACTCTTCCATCGAGGCGTTTCTAAAGCAACATATCTTAGCCTACTGCTGGGAGCCATCTTGGTGGTCTGTGATAATATAATAATAAACATCATAGCAGAACATCAGCTACCCGTATGGACTAAGAACCCTTACGATGAGGGTGAATAAAAATGAATGATTCATCCGTCCCGGGCTCACGCCCACCAGCTAACATTAACCACGAACTTAGCATGATGGAAACACAAGTGACAGAGCAACTACCTCAGGCCTGCACTGCTAACAGTAAAGGCGAACCTGGTCATTCGGATTCTGGGGGACCAGGACATCATGCAGGTAAGAGTCGGAGCTTCCCAAAACTTCTGAAACCCAAGAGAATGCAGTTCATTGGCACACTCAACGTACAGACTCTGGCTAAAACAGGCAAACTCAAGATTGTGACTGATACCTGTGACAAGTTTAGAATTCTTATTCTTGCAGTTCAAGAAACGCGATTTCGTGATTACGATCACTTTGATTTAGGTGGATATCGAATATATAAGGGGAGGCCTGCAACTAAACTCGCAAATAGTAATTTACATATTTTGGGCACTGCATTCCTAGTACATAACAGCATACAGAACTCGGTGATAAATTTTACATCACCTTCGGAACGTCTCTCTCTACTCACGGTTAAATGTGCTAACAAAGCCTACACACTGGTTAATGCACACGCTCCGGTGACAAGTGAAACTGACAAAAACAAAACTGAGAAATTCTGGTTGCAACTCGAATGAGCACTCGCCAAGATACCTCAGCATCACGTTAAAATTCTCCTTGGGGACTTCAATGCACAAATCGGCAGGGAACGAGAATACAGAAGCATCATTGGGTGTTTTTCAGCACACAAGAAGACAAATGCCAATGGACATCGCCTAATCAACATATGTAGAATGGCTAACCTCCAAAAATTGTCCACACACTTTAAGAAACCTGCGTGGAAAATGACCACTTGGAAATCACCAATCAACTACATAGGTGAATACCAGATTGATCAAGTAGCCATCACAAGAAAATACTCTCCTGAAATCATGAATGTGCGAGTTCGCAAGGGTTACGTAGAGTCCGACCACCATCTTTCACAAATCAAAGTCCGCTTCAGACCTAACCGGAAAAGTTATCAGAAACCTAAAATACCACGCATTGATCCAGAATACTTAAAAGATCACGCACAGGAATTCATGGAATCAATGCAGACTAACACAGAAACATGGGACACCCTTCTTGCAACCATTCAAGACTCAGCGAAGAAACTTGGCCAACCTCCACGAAAACGTAAACACAGGTGGTGGACTGCCGATTGCGATAGAGCTCTGGAATCCCGCATTCAAGCCTGGAAGAATTGGCATAGTCACCAAACACCAGAAAATTGGAGTAACTTCATAGAAATACAGAAGCGAACAGCCAAAACTATTAGACGAGTTAAACGTACCTACCACCTCAATAGATTGTCGGAAATCGATTACTATTTCAAAAGGAACAACACTCGAAATTTCTATAGAACTTTTGGAGAAGAACTGACTAACTACAACCCCCCTAGTGTTTATTTTCGTCGCATAGATGGAACACTTGAGCCGAATACAAAAGCCAACTGTGACATCTTAAAGCAGTACTTTGAGGCGTTACATAACTGTGAACCTCCTGCCGAAAAACTGCAATTCAGCATATCCACCCCAAACCATGACTCACTTCCACCAACACATGACGAGATACAGAATATTGTATTAAATCTGAAAAACAACAAATCACCAGGGGAAGATGGTGTAACTGCCGTGATGCTCAGGATCGGAGGTGAGGTCATTATTGACCGATTACAAGCCATCATTGCGGATATATGGGAGAGTGAAATCATACCTGCAGAGTGGACAGCTGCTTTGATTCATCCTCTACACAAAAAGGGTGACAAGACAGATCCGAACAAAGTATTCTCTCGTGCTCTTCGTACCAGATTAGAACAACAGATAGAATGGAAGATTGGAGAATACCAGGCGGGCTTCAGACCTCACCGATCGTGTGCAGAACAGATCTGGAACCTCAAGATGATTCTCCAACATCGCCAATCAATTCGAACAGTGGTCACTTTTGTTGATTTAAAAAAAGCTTACGACTCGATTGACCGTGCCACCCTATTAGATGTACTTCATGAATATGGTGTTCACAACAAAACAACGAAGTTAATCCAACAGACTTTAACTAACACAACTTATAAAGTGAAATTCATGGGCGAAATCTCTGAATCATTTGAGATAAGAACAGGCGTGAGGCAGGGTGATGGATTATCTCCACTGCTGTTCAATCTTGTACTAGATAAGATCGTTAGAACATGGGAGAAAGAAGTACACGGGATAAATATGGGAACGAGAGATAAGCGAATCAATATTAAGTGTCTCGCCTTTGCTGACGACCTAGCAATAATCACCCGCACTCCCGAGGAAGCAAGAACCGCTCTTGAGAATCTGCATGAGATTGCTATTAAGACTGGCCTCCAAATATCATATGGGAAAACACAATACATGGACTCCAAGAACACCAGTGTGGAATCACTTTGGACCAAATATGGCAATATCACACGAGTTAAACATTTCAAGTACTTAGGTGAAATTATCGGAAGCACTGGTAACGACAGGATAGCCAACAAAACCCGTGCCGAAAAATTACGTAAAGCCTACACAGTCACCTGGAATATCTACAATAAGAAATCCCTTTCCATCCAAGCCAAGCTGCGTCACTACCATACAGTAGTTCTTCCTGAAGCACTCTACGCGATTGAAACATCAACACTGATCATCAATATCAATGGCATCGAGAAAATGGAACGGCACATACTTTGGAAAATATTTGGACCAAAGTTCCAAGACGGAATATGGATGCGAAAAAGCTCGGAAGAACTCTACTCGCTGACCGAAAGATTCACTTCAATCGCCCGGAAAAGACGTATGCAATTCTACGGACATCTAGCACGAATGGACAACTCGCGACTGACCAAGAAAATATTCCTCATTATCAGCGGAACCCGACAAATTAAAGTACGGTGGCTTGCTGACACCCAAAAAGATCTCGCAGAAGTCGGCGTTGACCCACTGACAACTACACGGGCTACATTTAGACACAAAATTAACTTGCACAGCTTTGCAGCCAGACAATGTACAAGAAACTTGAAACTCCAGGAGACATGGACTCAAGAAAGACGACAGACTCACCGTGCGAGGATGAAGAAGTTTTGGGAGGATAAGAAAAACAAGAAGAAGAATGCTAACTAATGGTTCTACGTGCTCCTTAGAGGGCCTAACGCATAAATAATAATAATAATAATAATAATAATAATAATAATAATAATAATAATAATAATAATAATAATAATGAAATTTTAATATCTTGTTGAGATCATTATCCCAATGACAATGAAAATTATACACTGGAGGAGAGAGCAAGGAAGATGGAATTGGCATTTAAAATGAACCGTGATATAAATCCAAATCCATCTCCTACCAGGCTAAACTGAGATACTACTGCGTAGTACCGACCAATTTCTACTCTCTCCACACTATCCTTTATCTTTGAAAAAAATTCTACACCAGTGTCTCCTCGCATTCACCTCGTCCTTATCTAAACCAATCAGCATAGTTTTCTACCAGGTGGCTCCTGTCTAACAAACCTGGCCATACTTCCTTCCCGCTCCACCAGAACCAAAAACCATTTCCACATTCCCCACAGTCAGCACTGAATACTTCAGCGATCTTCCCTAATCCGCCTCCCAACTCTCTTTAACAATATTAATAGGAGACAAAAGCTTGATATAGCATCAAGTAAAAGTATATTCGGGAGGGGTGTAAACAGTCTCTTAAGGATAAGTTGATTGTGAAATAGTTATACCGCCATTTTGACCCACGACGAATTGACTATGAACATGGACATTCTCATCGTTTTCGATTTGGACAGTTGTTATTAGTAGGCTGTGTACCTGTTATTGTTATCTTTTGTTATGATTTTTATATTTTATCATGAAAGCTTACACTTGTTAATTAGTCTGTTGACAGTGCAAGTGAAATTTGCTCAGTGTAGCTGTATCTTGTGCTTCGTGAATAAATAAATAATAGTAGTCAGATCGGCATGCCTTTACGCTGCAGAAACACTAGTGAAAGTGGAAGGTATGATTGTTGATTAAAAGGAAGTTCCTCAGAAAGATTTTGGGTCCAAGAAAATATTCGGAGGTTTTGTCTTCCGCCTGAGGTCAAAGAAACTGCATGCAAGATTACCACCGTTATAAAGAAAAACGGAAGTTAAACTTTTATGGGCACCTGAAGAGAATGAACCTGGACAGATTGGCGCACAATATGCTCGCTTTCCAGGGGAAATAGAAATCTTACCCCCCGCTGGCTGATGAAGGTACATCAAGACATGCGGGTGAGACAAGAGGACATAATGGACAAGATCGTCTTTAGGAAGAAAGTTGCATGCTTGATGGATGATCTAGAAAAAGAACCCGCTAATTCGCGGAACATCTCGGTGGAAGCATGGCTAAAAAGGAGCATGAGGTTGAAAAACCTATGATTAAAATGTAAAGATCCGTAGTCCACAGTTGGCTGTATCAGAGTAAATAATATTAATTCGATTGACAGATATACTTTGGAGAGTATCGTTGTTGAATTTGGAATTAAAACCAAATTGGAAAATATAATCAAATAGACCTTAACAGTCACAGCCATCAGGGTGATGTTCATGGGGCATCTGTCCCAACAATTTGAAATCAAGTCATGCCTATGGCAAGGCGATTGACTACCCCCGCATCAATTCAACTATGTGCTAAAAAGATAATGAGAACTTGGAACTTGGAAGTTAAATGAATAACGCCAGCCTCCCTTCAAGGAAAAACGGGAAGGGTTAAAGACACCTGTTTTGCTTTCATGTTTGATTTTGCTATACTGACAGGAAGCCCAGAGGTCGAAACACTCCAAATTATCTCTTGGAATAAATAACCAGCCAAACAGGACTGACGATTTCAAAAGAAAAGACCAAATTCATGACGAACATCAAACATGAACAGAAGTTTCTCGAAACAGATAGGATGAGACCATGAAGAGGAGGCGACGGCTGGCTTTTCTCGGATTTGTACAGAATGAATGGACATAGACTTACTAAAATTAATTTTGAATAAATAAGACCACTGAAGCATGGATTAACGAAAAGCAGCAAGGTATACGAAGGTTAAACATTTCGGAGTTCCAAATGTTAGACACCGGGTGATTTGGCCGTGCGGTTAAGGGCGTGCAGCTGTGAGCTTACATTCGGGTGAAAGTGGGTTCGAATCCCACTTTTGGTGACCCTGAAAATGATTTCCCGTGGTATCCAATTTTCACGCCAGGTAATTGCTGGGGCTGTACCATAATTAAGGCCACGGCCGCTTCCTTTCCAATCCTAGGTCTTTCGTATCCCATTGTTGCCATAGCACCTATCTGTGTCTGAGCGACGCAAAGAAAATTATATACAAAAAGAAAACGTTAGACAGATATAAATTGAGGAACACAGTGAAAAATATTGGAAATGTTACAAGCCGAAGGAAGAACTAAGAAGACCTGAAGAGCCTGGACAGTAGAACAACGGAAGCAGTTCAGGACAACTGGACAGTGACACAGTGGAAACTCCACACAGAGGGAAAGAAATGAGGTTGTAGCGTGATGAAGAGTGGCCAATTAACTTGTAATAATAATAATAATAATAATAATAATAATAATAATAATAATAATAATAATAATAATAATAATAATAATAATAATAATAATAATAATAATAATAATAAGTGGGCTCGCATTGCGATCAACAGTATTCTGCAAGAAATAAGTCAGCTCCCGGACGATAACCATCTTTCCACCGGTCTATATTCAGCCCAACTTTGCCATACGGGATTGAAAGTAGGTAGATTCAGGATATTATAGTCATAAGTTAGAAGTAACAGAATTGAAAGTAGCGAGAATGATTGCTGGTGAAAACAGGTGAAAACAATGGCAGGAGGGTACTGGGAATGAGGGGCAAATTCTGAGTTAGGATTAAAAACAGAAATTCCTGTGGCTATTTCTAGCCTGGTGCAGCCCTTGTAAGGAAGACCCTACTACGAGGGTGAGCATCATCTGCCGTGTATGGAAACTTCGTAGTGTTGTAGTAGAGGATAATGTTGTATGTGGCATGTGAATCGCAGGAATTTTGAGGATAGTTCAAATACCCAGTCTCCGTGTTCATGAATTAAACATTTAAGGCTAAAACCTCCTATCAGGCCGGAAATTGAACTCGGGACCCTCTGAACCGAAGAGAATTACGCTGAACAGTCAGCCAAGGAGTCGGACAAGTTAGGAATGAAATCGAATGCTGAGGCCGAACGCATAAACCGGCATCGTTTGTTGGGCCATGTGAGGCGAATAGAGGGAAAGAGAAGTAGCGGCAGACGAAGAAGACGAGGGTAGACTCAGTTTCAAATGATTTAAGGATAAGAAGTATGGAACTAAACGAGGCCACAGAGCCTTTCATTCTTTCACGATTTGCTTTACGTCGCACCGACACCCTCACTTCTATTAAGTCGGTCACGCGCAGGCGTTATTATACATCTTCATTATCGACTGTTGTGTTATGCCTTTCATTATTCGGTCTGAGAGCCTCTGTGAATTTACCGTACTAATCGCCGCCACAATCCTCTGTTTGTAATTTGCTCTGTAGCCATCTGGACGAGTTGGCCGTGCGGTTAGGGTCTCGCAGCTGGGAGTTTTCATTCGGGAGATAGTGGGTTCGAATCCCAACGTCGGCAGCCCTGAAGATGGTTTTCCATGGTCTCCCATTTTCACACGAGGGAAATGCTGGAACTGCAACTTAATTTAGGCCATGGCCGTTATTACCTTCCCAATCCGAGTCTCTTCCCAGACCTCCGTCGCCGAAAACCTTCTATGTGTTAGTGCGACCTTAAACAAGTAGCAATATATATATATATATATATAAATAATAGCAGAAAATATCTGTAACAACTTAAGGAATGGGAAACTGCGCATTAAACTTTCAAGAAAAAGTAGGCAAAAGAGGCAAAATAATAACGGCTCGTAACTTTCCCAAGTGTACGGAAACATGCTGATCTCTATTATTTGACACTTAGATATAGCTACCCAGATAAAGAGATAATTTTGCTTAATTGCCCGGGTCTAGTAATAATATAAAGTCTTAAAGAAAGATGCAGATGCTCTCGCTAATCGGAAACCAAGTCTTGCCTCTCAGACACAGAAAAGATGATGATGATGATGATGAAGATGCTTGTTGTTTTAAGGGGCCTAACATCGAGGTCATCGGCCCCTGATGGTACGAAATGAGACGAAATGCAATGACAAAATAAAAATACAAAATCCTCCACTGACCAGAATTCAAAACGTGAGGACGAAAAATGAACGGATGGATATGAAGTTAAAACAATCAGTGGAGCCGACCCGCAATGTCTCAGTCTCAGGAACTGACGGAGAACAATGGTAATACTGACCAAGGGACTGCTTCTAGAGGTCAATACTGAATTGATGATGCTTGCAAGCTAAAGGGGTCATCGGCCTCTCATAATGGTACTTATCGCTTGGAAAGAAGAACCATGGTAGTTGACATGGTGCGGTACTAAGCAACAGTATCGTAGACTCGCGGTATTCCACACATTATGGTACTACTCACAGGTAATGAAATTCGCACAGGTAATACAGACCTATGGTGTTTCACACATAGCGGCGCCATTTATAGCCAACGCAAACCTATGGTTTTCATCACATACGTGTACTGACCACAGGGACCCGTACTATCCCGTGGTGTTCCTTATGTAGTGGGTAGTAATCATAGGCAAGCCAGAACCCTTGTGTCGCTCATATAGTGCTACTAATCACAAACCACTCCCACGTGGCGCGTCCCAGGTGGCGGATAGGGGGGTCCTAACCGGCTTGCCGGCGGACTTGAGGGAAATAAAATACCTCTCGCGGACCAAACACACACCCCCTGTGGGTGGGGGAGGCAGACGAATAATACACCCACGGTATCCCCTGCCTGTCGTGAGAGCCGACTAAAAGGGGCGACCAAGGGATGATTGTATTCGAACCATGCAACTACATGTGATTAGTACCACCACGCGGAGAACACCAAGGGTCGCGTTTACTTGTGCGTAGTACCACTATATTAAGTACGAAATAGGTTTGTGATTAGTAGCACACAGGAGCACCGCGCGGTCGGCTTTTGCAGTACCTGTGATTAGTACCACCATATAAGCGGGACCATGGGATGATAGCTACCATGGACCTGCCTTACCTGTGATTAGTACCCACTCTCTGAGGAACACCACGGGATAGGGAGAGGTCCCTGTGGTTAGTACTCTTATGTGATGAACATCATAGGTTTGCGTTGCCTGTGAATGGCGCCGCAGAGTGAGAAAAACATAGGTCTGTATTTATGTCGAATTTCATAAGCTTTGAGTAGTACAATAATGTGTGGAATACCGCAAGTCTCTGCTACCATTGATTAGTACCGCAATAGGACAGATACCATGGTTCTACATTACTAGCGATCAGTATCATTCTGAGGGGCCTTTGACTTGTATTTTGGATACATTTAGACACCAAGCATCCTCGATTTGCTTTTGGAAGTGGTCCCTTGGTCAGTAATACTATTAACTATGATAGTTTTTTGAGTCGGATCCACTGATTGTTTTAAATTCATGTTCATTCATTCATTCATTCGTTCATTCATTCTTCATGACATTTTTTTTATTTTGGTCAGTGGATAATTTTGAACTTTTACTTTGTCGTTTCATTTCGTACCATTAGGGGCCGATGACCTTTGATGTTAGGCCCCTTAAAACAACAAGCATCATCATCATCACTAATCACAAACCTATTTGGTACCTAACATAGTGGTACTACGCGCAAGTAATAACGACCCATGGTGTTCCCCGCGTGGTGGTACTAATCACAAGTAGTTTCATGGTTCGAATCCAATCATCCCTTGGTCGCCCCTTTTAGTCGCCTCTCACGACAGGCAGGGGATGCCGTGGGTGTATTATTCGTCTGCCTCCCCCACCCACAGGGGCTGTGTGTTTGGTCCGCGAAAGGTATTTTATTTCCCTCAAGTCCGCCGGCAAGCCGGTTAGGACCCCCCTATCCGCCACCTGGGACGCGCCACGTGGGAGTATCACCTCTCCCCCTACTACGCCTGCGTAGCAGGTTCGTGGGGACAGAAAAGAATGATAACATTAAGACCAGGTTAATGAACGAATCAGAAACGCAAATCATTGTTGGCTGTAACACCCATAACTAAAATGTAAGAGAATAATCGCATTCAGCGGTACGTTTCTAAGTGAATTAGTCATATATCAGTGGGCTAAGGCAGACGTTTCGTGTTTCGCTATTACAATTGTGAAGTCTACACAGTGTGTAGAGCCAGCGTCCTTCTGCCAACCCGCATCACTTTCTCCAGCATTGAATTGAAAGGCATTTCTGAGAACGACTTAATTCCTAGTTTATTAAACTAATAGACCCCCTAGAGTGCGAGTGACAGATACATGTATTCGAATATTTTCGAAAGAGCGTCTTGATAATTTATCTGGGGCCTTATCTGAGGTGGTGACGCTGCCATAAACTTGGCTTTCATGTACAACGCGATACTCGGTCATAAAAATTATTGTTCTCTTGGTTTGAGCGCTAAGAAGGCCACCCACTCCTGGATGTGGGAGGAAATAAAACAGATGTGGAAACACCGACATTCCTAACAGTGACAAAATCTCACACCCGCTCTTGTGTAACACAGATCCAAATGGTGCGTCCTCCACTCTCACATTTCGACTCCGGTTACAGTTCCTGTGTATCTCGGTACGTGTTGAGATATATGCTGGGCTGAGTGGCTCAGGAGGAACCCGGGCTGGTGAGTTCACTCCCTACTCAATCTGGTGCTATTTCAAGATGCTGAAATACCCAAGCCCCGAGCGGGTAAATTTACTGACCGATCAAGTGGTGGAGCGGTTCGGATCACGTAGGTATCAGACTGACTTCAGAAAACACTGGGTTCGAATCCCACTCTGCTTCCCACTCTCAGCACATTCCCATGCCATCTTCGCCATAAAATCTATTTGTAATTCGTGTGACGTACAGTAAGTTAAGAAAATGGTAAATTTACTGGTACTTAAGGCAGCACTTTCGGAGCAATATTCCGGCAACTTGTCGTCTCTGAAACATGCAAAAGTATTTAGGAGGACACAACTAATAATCTAAAAACTATAGTAACTGAATGGACATTATATTATTATTATTATTATTATTATTATTATTATTATTATTATTATTATTATTGGGGTGTGATTTGATTTTTCGGGATCCTTGACTGAAGGGTCAGCGTAGCGACCTTCATTTATGCAGGTCCCGAGTTCGACTTCCTCCCGAGACCGTAAGTTTAGCAGGGTCTTGTTAATTTTTTGGCTCGGTTACTAGACGTTTGTAACCGTCTCGAGACACACCTCTTTGTTTGCGAACAACAAACTACACTACCAACCACCATAGAATCACGTAATCCATCTCTAGAAAATTAGAAGTAAATTACCGAGCTCGATAGCTGCAGTCGCTTAAGTGCGGCCAGTATCCAGTATTCGGGAGATAGTAGGTTCGAACCCCACTGCCGGCAGCCCTGAAGATGGTTTTCCGTGGTTTCCCATTTTCACACCAGGCAAATGCTGGGGCTGTACCTTAATTAAGGCCAGGGCCGCTTCCTTCCCACTCCTAGCCCTTCCCTGTCCCATCGTCGCCATAAGACCTATATGTGTCGATGCGACGTAAAGCAACTAGCTAAAAAAAAGAAAAAGAAGTAAATTAGAAGTAAATTTGTTCGTTATACAAAGATGCACGCCTCCACTGATCAGTACCAAAGTGTACAGGAAGATGCATGAGACACTAGGATGGATCGTAGAGCCAAATTCAAATTTGAACTCGATATTGTAAGATGACAAAAAACAAAAAGTCCATAAAATAGGCAAACTATAAAATTTGTCTCTGGACAGGACACATGGAGATAAACAATATATTTTGAGGCTATAAAATCAACCGTTTCCAAGATTTTTCCAAACACTCTCCGCTCTTGGAAGCTGTTGAAGGAATGCCCAGTCATAACCATAGTAACACCAAATCAAAGTGTCCCATTCAATTTTCCCTCTAGCTCTGTAAGAGGTAGTACTAAAAAAAAAATGGTGGGGTAATTTCAACAACTGCATATTTTGTGGTGCCATCTCTCGATGTCCTCAAGAAACGCTTCTTTAAGTCGTCAAGGCCCGCTGTTGTAGTTTACTTCACTGCTGGATTTTGCTTCCTAATTGTTAAACGATGCCTTTGTTACGCATTTTCTTGACACTGTTTATTCCAACTTGTAGGGCTTCGTTTTTGTCGTAGAAGTCTGCTGTGAATCTTTCACCTCAACTTCATCATTAGGGTAGTAGTAAAAACTATTGATGGTTTTTTAAGATTGTGCTTCATCAGCGTAACGAGGATTTCGCTATGACTGTAAACAAGGCTCAAGGAAAATTGCTGAAAGTAGCAGGGGGTAATTTGGAAACTCCGTGTTTCTTTCATGGTCAAATTTATGTTGCTTGCTCCAGAGTTGGAATTCAGAGGAATTTATACACTTACGCTCCCAACAGTGTGACATGTAATATTGTTCATCCTACGGCACTCGGTTAATTTCTTCGCAGTTACAAAAGATCTACAAAGTTAGCGAATTAATATCAATAATTCTTAGTAAGTTCAAAAAAGTTACCAACCGCAGAAAAAAATGTATTTCAATATCTATTTGTGATATATTTTCAAGTATCTCTTGACATAATATTACATTCTATTACTGCAACAATTCATGTGTATTATTTCATTACCTCGAACCTTTGCAAGTACATCCGTGTGGAAATTAATGGACAATATTATGCATTGCCGGTGGAGCCCCGCGAACCCGGGCAATACCTGCTACGACCAGGTGGGTATTGCCTTGGCTGCTTGGTTCGGCAACAGAGGCCCCTGATCGGAGTGGGTTGCATTCGGGGAGGATTTCGGGCATGACTTCGAAACGTCTTCATCCTGCCCAAAGTGGTCCCCCACCGAAGACTTTAAGTTTTGATTCCTCGGGGGGTTCAACCCCCGGGAACAAGCCCAGCGTGAAGGAATGGGATCCAGCTTCCCTAGGTTTCTGGTTGCTACCAGAACTGATGGGAGTGACTTCAAATTGGTAAAGTCTATTTTGTTTAGTAGGTATATGGAAGGTGTATACGGCGAACTGGAAGATCTGAAAAAAATGCGCAACGGTAGTTTATTGCTAAAGACGCGCACTGCCGTGCAAGCTGATTGGAGATGTTCCCGTAAAAGTGGAGGAGCACAACACCTTCAGTCTGGTTCGAGGAGTATCTTCCACCGCGATCTCATCTTGACCACTGACGATGAGTTGATGGAAGACATGAAGCACCGTGGCGTGACACACTTCCGGCGTAGTACGCGCAAAGTCAACGGCGAAGACGTTGCCACGAGTGCGTTCATTGTCTCTTTCATATTGTCAGTGTTACCAAAAAGAGACAAGGTAACAAATTTTCGCTGCGATGTAAGGCCGTACATCCCGCATCCCGTACGCTGCTTTCAATCCCGCTGCCCGAATCAGTCTGTATGTTGTACATGTGGCAGAGGAACTCACGGCGCGGAAGAGTGCACAACTTCTTTCAGCTGCACTAACTGCCCTGGTTTTCATTGAGCCCGAGATCGGAACTGTCCGGTATATCTCGGAGAGAAGATGATCCAGGAGATCAAGACCCTGGATGGTCTTTCCTACCAGGAAGCGCGCCGAAGTTCAATTCTATGTGAAGGTGGAGAAGCGGAGCGCCCTTAGCAGACACTCTCGTAATTCTGCTGTGAAGAGGATATCTTGCCCTCAATCTGGTGGGTATGAATCATTGCCAGCAGGTACGCCTGCTCTTAAAACCGCGCGCTCCCCTCGAAGGACGAAACCCCGCCCCCAAAATAAGTCGAAGTTCTGGGAGTCAGTCCCCTTTTCCATTGACGATTGGATAGGCGTCGAGCTTTCCTCTACATCTACCGATGTAGATGTTGATGTTAGTGCTTAGGTTATAAGTATAACCTAACACGCATTCCCTTTTAGTCCACACTATGTCACTGTTACAGTGGAATTGTAACGGGTATGATAGGCATCTTGCTGAGCTGGCCAGCTAATTAGTGAGTATTCGGCGAGTATAGTCTGCATTCAGGAAACTGATCTCAGACCAGGTCATCATACGGTCTTTAGAAATTTTCGACTATACTCGACACAACGACATCATGCCAACCGGGCGTCCGGTGGCGTTGGCTTTTTTTTCTCCGTTCTGATACCTACAGCGAAGAGGTTCCACTAAGAACTCCGCTGGAAGCTGTAACAGTTCGCGTTCCGCTGCCTGTCTAGGCAATAGCGTGTAATTATTTTCCACCAGGCCAGCCTCTTAATATGATGATGTAACTGATCTTATAGATCAGCTTCCATCTCCATTCCACTTATTGGGAAATTTTAACGCCCATCACCCTCTATGGGACTATGATACGCCTTGGCCCAGAGGAAGGAAGCTGGAAATATTACTAGGAGAACTGGATTTTTTAAAAAATACAGATGAACCAACTCATTTCAGCGTACGCTACAGCACATACTCTCGCATAGACCTTAATGTATGCAGCCGAGCGCTGGTTTCTCTGCTTCGGTGGAATGTACATCCTGATCTCTGTGACAGTGACCATTTCCCTATTATTATTATTATTATTATTATTATTATTATTATTATTATTATTATTATTATTATTATTATTATTATTATTATTATTATTATTTTGAAACAAAAATCTATCGTTGCTCCTCCTCGATGTATTCGTAAACGTGCTCATTGGCCAGTTCACAGCACTCGCTACCTTTACCGACGCAACTTGCCGGAAAATTTGCTAAGGAAAATTATCTACAAAATTTTAAAAGCGATGTTGGAATTTTTTCAAGGCTGCCATTCATTAGCCCGTTAGCAGTTATTATTATTATTTTACAACTCGTAATTTTAGCTTCTAATAGGAAAATGTAATTAATTGTCAAATGGAACACAGTAGATGAGTTGACGGAAGGTGATGCCAACTTTTAAGTAAACCTCTTTATAATTCCCTCAGGGCCAGCCAACAGCAGACCACAATAACTGATCACAAAAGGCCAAACAAGTAAAAAAGGGTTTAAAGAAGCGTCTCTTTCTAATTTAAATTTATCAGACCTCACGTTTTGTTCCGAGAGATAACTTTTCAAGGAATAGTTTATAGAACGTCGCTCTACTCAGTTTGGAATGTTCGTGATAAAGGCGGCTAGGCTTTCTGTAACCTATCTGGGGTATTATCTCATTAACAGCTCCACTTGTTTGTATTGCGTGTTCGAATGCTTCTCCGAGCTCATCGATTTTACCTCCAGATATAGACACACTTTATTCGTATTGTGTACTCTAAAGAGCTTCCTTTCAACGTCAGACATATGACGGACATCAATTCTGGGAAAGTCCAAGATAACAGCTTCATTCGATCGTCCGTCTCTTTGCATGGTTCTTTGACTTAGTAGCTTTGGTGAATCACATTACATTACTCCCATTATATGAGAAGGACCCAGGTTTGAGGTAGACAGTTTTTAAAGGACTGGCAAAAGTTCATCTCATAATTAGGTCCATGTTTAGAATATTATAGTTGTCAGTGTAAATATAGGCCCTGTTACATTATATTATATAGATTCGTTAGCGCATTTCTTTCTTTCTTTCTTTCTTTCTTTCTTTCTTTCTTTATTTATTTATTAGTGCCTTGTTCTGTGGCGAAGTTAGGACTCTAGGCCTTCTGCGTATGAGGAACGAGTTTAGTCAAGGTCCTTGGGTGAATAGTCAGCTTAGCGTGTTTCGGTTCAGAGGGTGCCGGGTTCGATTCCTAGCAGGTCCGTCGATTTTTAGCTGTGCCTAATTAAATTCTTCCGGCTCGGGGAGAGAGCTTTTGTTTTCTCACACTTCTTCTATACGCAACATACCACAGTATCCACCACCACAGAAACATGTAATAGTGAATATATTCCTCCACGTACGTTCGACGTCAGGAAGGGCATCCTGCAGTAAAACTAGGCTTAATCAGTATGCACGGGGCGAGTTGGCCGTGCGGTTAGGGGCGCGCGGCTGTGAGCTTGCATCCAGGAGGTAGTGGGCTCGAACTCCACTGTCGGCAGCCCTGAGGATGATTTTCCGTGGTTTCCCATTTTCACACCAGGCAAATGCTGGGTCTGTACCTTAATTAAGGCGACGGCCGCTTCCTTCCAACTCCTAGGCCTTTCCCATCCCATCGTCGCTATAAGACCTATCTGTGTCGGTGCGACGTAAAGCCAATAGCGAAAAAGAAGCCACTAGCAAAGAAGAAATCAGTACGTAGTCCCGACCACATGATGCGACACACAATGGCCGGCGCCCTCAAAGAACGAGGCTATATTGTCCACGAGGAAGTATCTGGATTGGTGGTAAATGAAAGCACCAGGCGAATAGATATCATAACCTTTAAAAGGGAACGGAATTATTGAGCCAGCTGTGCGATCTGAATCGCATTCTAGTCAACCGGAAGAAGTGTATTTAGAGAAGAGTATTTATGACCATACAGTCTCGTATTATAAAGAAAAATACGGATTGCAAATACATATTTATTGAGAAACTCAACGACTTTCGAGAAATTATGAATTGCCCCAAGGGCAAAGTTCAGCTACATAAAAAGTAACAACATTAAATTTGAAAATATACTGTAATATTAAACATCATCCGATAAATAACTCCAAAAGACTAATGACGCAATATATAGTCTACAACATTAAACGTTTGGAAATGCAAAAATAGAATATTAAGGAACAATACATTCGATTAGGACATTAAGGGGAATATAACAGGATCTGCTCTGAATACAGATGTTATTTTAAATTAGACGAAGATCTCTGTAAAGTGTCGAATACCAAAATATGGATCCTGGACTTTTATAAGCCGAAATTATTCCAGAAATTCATAAAAATGCTTATAGTGCCACGTGCCCCTGTCATTAAACCCAATACGTCGAGTTCTTCTAAATGGTACTTTCCCTGGTAAATTTCGATTGTAGGTGTGTACAAGTCACAGGCGTAATGGTGCGAGTACAGGGAACAATTCCTAAGTACTTATCCCAGCTTTTGGAATTCATTATGCATAGAAAAATATCTGTTCAGAAACATAGCGGTAGTTGCCCTCCACGGTTCAGTATTATACAGTCATTAGTATCGTGTGTTATGTACTCTTTGCTTCTTTGTTCCTTTAACCCAGGGCTTCTCAGCGTGCATGCACCAGTGCATTGCGCGGTGCACGGTGCAAAAGACGACTTCGCTCGGTTGACCAGAGTGCAGACCCCCACTCCTCGATTTGGAGCAATAGCGCTGTCTCTATCTTTCCCCACGCCTGTTTCGCTCGATCCGCCAATCTCCCTCTTCCTCACTTGTTCCTTAGCGCTCAAAAATCCGAGCCGAGTTGAGCCGAGTTTAACCGAGTAACCCAGAGACGAAGGGTTGGTCCGAGCCGATTCGAGCCGAGCCGAGTGGGACCGATGTACTGTATACAGGAACTCTGCGCCTCAGTTTGCACGCGTGAGATTTTGGGCGGTTGAGAGGCCCTGCTCTAACCTGTTAAGTAATGATGGTAAGTTGTGTATTGAAAAATAAAGTATAATTTGTCTTAACAGCAACTTTATAACTAGGGAAGTTATGAAATAAAATAATATCGGGAGAAGACCTGGAAAAATCAGAAGAAGGAGAACAATAGGCAGGGGTTAAGCTGTGAAAATAGTGGGCACTTCTTCAATTACCAGCGATATAGAACATTTCGTAGTGCACTGTATTGGACTTGTTGCGCACATTTCAACGATATTACAGGTGGACTGAGGAGTTACAACGTCATAACCAACGTCATAGAGCGTAAGAGCGAGAAAGAGATAGTGAAAGAATTAATATCCGAAAGAGAGTAAGAGAAAGAGAATGAAAACCTCCGAAACAAAGATCAAGTTTTCGCTACCACGTAGGCATTACGAATTTTATTATTTAAGAATTCATCTGGAATGATTTCTTTGCAGGTATTTTGAACACACTTTCAAACTCAGCAGGTGGAAATTTGTATTTGCTGTATTTTTGTGTTAAACAGAGTAAATTGGTTGCTGATACGTTTAACTAGATCTACAGGACGAGTTATAAAAACCCTACGGCAAGAAGTCAGAAATGAATTCCTCATACAGGGACAAAACAACAGAAGTATGGTAACTTACTTTAAAATTCCTATATTTATTTTACTCTTTTTTACAATCTGCTTTACGTCGTACCTATACAGGTAGGAATTATGGCAGCGATGGAACAGCAAAAGGATAGGAGTGAGAAGGATGGCGCCATGGCCTTAATGAACGTACAGCCTGGTGTGAAAATAGGAAATGATGGAGAACTATCTTCAGTGCTGCCGATAGTGGGTTCCGAACCCACTATCTCTTGAATTCAAGCTGACAGCTATGTGACTCAAAACCACGCAGTCACTTGCTCGGTTCTTCTTCTTCTTCTTCTTCTTCTTCTGCTTCTTGCTCCTATCCGTTCCGGATGTAGGCAGCTATCTTGTTTGTACTGTTCCTGTCACCTGCGGCTCGGAATTACAGTGCAGATGTTTTGGAGGTCCAAGTTCTGATATTTTGTCACCAGAGTGTTCTTCTCCGACCGATACTTCTATTTCCAGGCATTTTGTCTTGAAGAATAGACTGTAGGAGATGGTACTTACTTTCATTCCTCATGCTCAAGGTATTGAATCTTCTTTGTCTTTCTTCAATTCCTGGAGCATCTTCACATATGTAACATGGTCTCTCCACGGTACCCTCAATATCCTTCTGCACAATCATATCTCAAAATCCTCCAATCGTTTACTGAATGACTCTATGAGAGTGCATATTTCATCACCTTTTTTTTTTTTTTTTTTTTGCTATTTGCTTTACGTTGCACCGACACAGGTCTTATGGGGACGATGGGACAGGAAAGGGCTAGGAATGGGAAGGAAGCTGCCGTAGCCTTAATTAAGGTACAGCCCCGGCATTTGCCTGGTATGAAAATGGGAAACCACGTAAAAATATCTTCAGGGCTGCCGACAGTGGGATTTGAACCCACTATCTCCCGGATGCAAGCTCACAGCCGCGTGCCCCTGACCACGTAGAGAAGACATGGCAGTACAGAAGTCTGACCTTCCTACTCATTGCTAACCCATGATTTCTAAACAAACTACTCATCTTCATGAAAATTAACCTGGTTTTTACAATTCGAGACCTCACCTCATCAGAAAGATCCCATTGATCATTTACGGTGGTGCCATGATACGAGTACTTATGTACTTGCTTAATGAGATTCTGGTCTAACTTAATTTGATTCTCAATGATTTTTATTATAATTATCATGGTTTTTGTTTTCTGAGGATTTACATATAGAACATGACTCTTTTTGTAACGCTAACGCTCGGCTGCCTTTTTCTAAAGCAGCTTCTTTTGATGCTTTTCCGGCATAAAATTAAATAAAGAGTAGCCGTGATGGTGATTAGTGTTCTATGTGGAAGTACTCGTAGGAAACCATCCTGCCCTCACCCAAACGAGAGGAAGAAATTGAAGAGTTATATCCTTTGAAATGAGGATATCGGCCAAATAAAGTGGAGGGCCACGAAAGGCGTGAAGAAGATAACTACTCTACAGGAATTGTTAACTTAATATCGTCAGCGCTGGAAAGGAACAACAGTTGACCAAAATAAGTCGATTCATCAATGTATGAACGTGTATCAACGGAAGTCTGTCTATAATTCGTTGAAACCAGCTGTTCCTTTTTATAGAACAAGGGAAGCTTCTCTCTCGTTGAAAAATCACCACTATTTCTATTCCTGTCAAACAATTACGCACCGAAAGGTGGTTGCTGGAATCACCTGAAACTCGAAATGGGTGATTTTAACATTGTCGTAAACAAGTGATTTATAAGAGTCCGAATATTTTAGGCGCAGTAATAGGTGAGAATATAAACTTCCTGAAGCGAGTAACAAATATAGTATATCCTGCACAATGGTCATGCTGTCCGACTCGTTGGCTGAATGGTCAACGTACTGGCCTTCGGTTCAGAGGGTCCTGGGTTCGATTCCTGGCCGGGTCGGGGATTCTAACCTCCATTGGTTAATTCCAGTGGCGCGAGGTCTGGGTGTTTGTACTGTCCCCAACTTCCCTGCAACACACACACCATACATAATACTATCCTCCACCACAATAAAACGCAGTTACCTACACAAGGCAGATGCCGCCCACCCTCATCGGAAGGTCTGCCTTACAAGGGCTGCACCCGGCTAGACATAGCCACACGAAATTATAATAATGGTTATGCTATGAGATTTGCATAAACATTAGGGGTACGGCCCATCAGAGCCCCTAGAACTTAAATTCCGGTGTTTATTGCTTGAAATATTAGAGCAAAGGAAAGGTTTATTATGAAAAGTAAACCTTTGAAAGGAGCTGTATTACAAGTGAATCGGTTTCTAGCTTGGATACAAAATGTGACATGGGCGAGCATGGAGGCATTCAGGTTTCACAATACGGTATCCTGCGGTAGCCTGTCCATATTTGTTGCAACTGAACATCCAGTTCGTGAAACTCCTAGGCTACTGATGTTGGCGCTCTAGGTGATCTCAAACACGTTCGATGGTCGATAGATCCGGCGAGCATGCAGACGACGGAAATGTGCCAATGTTTCTGAGCCAGTTCTTTGATACTCTTGCTGTGTGTGGCCAAGCATTATCCTGCTAGAGAATGCCTCTGGGTAGCGCTGTCATGAAGGACAATACATGCGGCCGCAGGAGGTCCTGCACATACCACTGTGCTGTCAATATTTCTCGTTCCACTACCAGAGATGATCTACTGTCGTATGTGAAGGCCCCCCAGACCAGTACACCGGCAGTAGAGGCGGTGTGTTGCTCCACAGCGAAAGCAAATTTGAAGCGCTCAGCACGAGCTTCCAGATACGAACACGCCCGTCGTCAGTGAAAGAGAACTTCAATCCGTCGCTAAAGACAAACCAGTTCTAGTTCATAGTATTGCAGAATTGTCGTTCGCGATATCACTGTAAGCGATGACGACAGTAGGTGGGTGTAATTGTCAGGACACGTAATGGGTCTTGGGAGACTACATTACCTTCAGCCAGCCTCTGTAAATGGTTCGGGTATACAGAAGAGACCTGTAACTATGATGCTACATATGAGTGGATAATGGACACCGTAACATTTTGATATTCACGTACTTGTGAGGTCAGATGATCCACTCTCCTAGTGGTCAGTTTAGGATGCCCGGAGCCCATTTGCCATGTGTGCATGCCCTCACACATCCACTAGTCCCAGCACGCTTGTTAGAACAGCCTAGGTAATGGGCGATTCGTCGATATGAACATCCAACCTTGCATAATTCAATAATGCACCCCTATTCAAATTCTGATAACTTGTAGAAATCTATTATGTCATAGAGGTATACGATGTGGTCGAAGAGCTTTCCACAAGTGGAAGCAGCTTTCCACTATGTACGAGTATTATGCGGAGCTTCTACATAGCCAACGGGTGGCAGCACGTTCACGGCCTCTGGTAGCAAGACCTTTGAACTAATCCTGTCACTACGCTAATTATTTGACTATCTGCTTGAAGTAAAACTACGAGCCGAGTTATGCTAAAAGAAACTTCTTTCCGGTGCGTGATTTTCTTTTTGTGTCGATGAATGTATAAATGGAGGCTGTTCTATCAAGGGTATGACATCACTTACTCCTTATTCGCTAATCGGACCCCATCTGATGAAATAACAGCATGTCTGAGTTTAATGAACATTATCATTGTCAATTAGGTTACCAACCAGCGGAACGGCCTTGTCCATCCAAAGAAAATTCATCAAGAACTTAGAGAACGTGAAACGGTAGCTTTGTTTGCATTTCCTCATGAAGGCATCAGAGTGGAGTTATAAAAAAATACACCTGCCAACAGCTGGATAAAACATCACATAAGACAATCAACGTTACTGCAGTCAAAACTGTTCCGGGCAAATATTTGGACAATAACCTCTGTCGGCGATGTCGCTGGGAGAAAGAAACACTTGCTTACGTCGTTAGATCTTGTCCGTTCGGTGATGTATTGAGGAACTCCCGCTACTATAAAATCAGGCCCTTCATTGCTAAAAGTAGGAAAGGTTTTAACGAGCATGAAGAGGTCCATGGCAGTTCCAAACGAAAAGACATGATTTGCCTACAAGAACGAACAAGTCTACAATATAGGCCAGACTATCAGGTTTGAACATCATGTTGGCCATACTGAAGAAGTAAACACAGAGAAAGGGGACATATAAAACCCAACGATACACAGGAAAATACCACCTTGATGAAATCGAAGTAATTGGGCCAATGCTTAGTGCTCGTGGTACTGTGCCAGTCTACTTCATCAAGTTCTGGAAACGGTTCAGTTTACCAAAGAAAAGGATTTCGGACCTCGTCATATCTATAATATGCGGTTCAGTGGAAATAACGCAAACTGATATCTACAACCTGTGAAAGCATGTTAGTTATCAGCTTTGCAGCTTTTGCATTTTTCATTTAACTGTTGTACACTTTAGCAGCCCGTACGTTCGGGAAGTTGATGGTTTAATATTGGGTCGATGCATAAGTTCGTGCGGTATTCTTTTGGGTTGACCGAGTTCGATAGCTGCAGTCGCTTAAGTGCGGCCAGTATCCCGTAATCGGGAGATAGTGGGTCCGAGCCCCATTGTCGGCAGCCCTGAAGATGGTTTTCCGTGGTTTCCCATTTTCACACCAGGCAAATGCCGGGGATGTACCTTAATTAAGGCCATGGCCGTTTCCTTCCACTTCCTAGGCATTTCCTATCCCATCGTCGCCATAAGACATATCTGTGTCGGTGCGACGTAAAACAAATAGCTCTTTTGGGTTGGCAACAGCGCGGCGTGAAGGGGTTGCTTGTCGTTATTCCGTTGTTTTAACTGAGTTTGGAGTTTGTGTGTTGTGAAACACAGATTTTCTTGATTCACTGAAAATCATGTTGTGTGTTTGGTGGAACAAAGATAGCATTCTTCACCATGAACTTCTTTCGAAAAACGTAACGACTCCCTCTGCTGTGTATAGTGACCAGCTTGCCGTTGCTATTGACAACAAAAGACAAAGACAACAACCAGTCTTATTGCTCCATGATAACGAACTTATGCATCGACCCATTAAATCATATTTCTCACTACAAGGGAATTTAACTACTGCAACGCCTCTGGGTACACATAATTTTGCGCCGCCCTTCATTATATTTGATAAGACGAAATTACAATTAGTATTATTTTAATATAATGAATGAAGTAATACAGTAGAATGCCTCCAAAGTTAATTATGTAACATTAATACCATTAATCATAATAATAACAATAATAATACTCCCAACTTAGAGAGCAAATGACTGTCAACTCTGCACACTTCACTACCTCGGATTTTAAACATTACCTCGTAATCACGATGAGAGTGGAAATACTCATGTTCTCTTAACCATTAATTCCTTTGCTTCTAATCATTGAAGCCAGTTGTTGCATGGGATGTCCCTCCAAAATGTTTACAAGGAGCTCAAAAACAGATCGTTGGCTACAGGTATAAACCACATATTCACGTTTCAAGATTACTTCATTTAAAACCTTTCTTTCAAAGAGCACTTTTGTCAGAAATCGCTAATTGTCTGGATATATACGCACAGAATTACAGAAATTGTCCTGATTCTCTTTCACTCTACTATTAGCGTAATAGTCTCAGATAACATTATTCAAAAGCCCAAAATAAGGGTAAACTTTTGATTTAAAATGACCTTCCTTTGGTACTAGATGGTCTTCACGATTTTCACTTTGAGTTCCAACAGCAGACCAATGGAAACACACTCATCAAAATTTTCTGTTCTGTTACCATCATTATTATTTTCGTCATTGCGTGAGAAGTTGTTTGAGTTACAGATTGGATCCTGCGGAAAACAAGTCTAATTTTAGTGTTTGAGAGAACAATTCATTTCTCTCCTCTTCTTCTCTTCTGTTAATCTGTGATAACTTGCGCAACGTACCGTGATCGATATCGACCATCTATGCTGTATACGTAACACGAGAAAGGCTTAATAAAACTCTCTTCTTCTTCTTAATCTGTTTATCGTCCAGGGTTGGCTTTTCCCTCGGACTCAGCGAGGGATCCCACCTCTACCGCCTCAGGGCAGTGTCCTGGAGCTTCAGACATCGGGTCGGGGGATACAACCGGGGAGAATGACCAGTACCTCGCCCAGGCGGCCTCACCTGCTATGCTGAACAGGGGCCTTGGTGAGGGAAGGGAAGATTGGAAGGGATAGACAAGGAAGAGGGAAGGAAGCGGCCGTGGCCTTAAGTTAGGTACCATCCCGGCATTTGCCTGGAGGAGAAGTGGGAAACCACGGAAAACCACTTCCAGGATGGCTGAGGTGGGAATCGAACCCACCTCTACTCAGTTGACCTCCGTTCCAGCCCTCATACCACTTTTCAAATTTCGTGGCAGAGCCCGGAATCGGACCCGGACCTCCGGGGGTGGCAGCTAATTACACTAACCACTACACCACAGAGGCGGGCTAATAAAACTTTCAAAAATGAATAAAAATGGCTTTCACAGACTTCTCCGGATATCTTGGTATTATGGGTTGTGTTTTGGTGGCGTTGTTTCACCGCCCGCTTGACTAAGTTTGCAGCCCGAAGTGATCTTGATACCCGTACGCAGAACCGAGAAGGCTGTTTTTCAACATGGTGGTGGTATTCGTTATATTATTACCGGCAACTCTCATCGACGAAAATTCCGTTATTATGTCGGGAGCTTTCACTTTGGATTTTTTTAAAAATGCAATTTTTTCGGAGTGTCGACGTACGTGGATCTTTTGCCTCTACTGTACCATATTGTACGAACCTGCGTGTAATTGGAAAGGCGGTAGTGTGGAATGTTGTGTGTGAGGAAAGGAAGGACGTCACAAGCACCCAGTCCTCAGGCCAGGGATAGTAATCATTACAATTTAAAAAGCCTGAACCAGCCGGGAATCGAACCCGGGGCTGCCGGGTGACAGGTAGACGCGTTGCCCCCTGCACCGTGGGGCCGGACTTTGCTTTTCATTACTACGAAAGCGGGCGTATTCCAAAATCTCGTTTTCAAACTGTTAGATCTCTTCATTTTTTCCGCCCTATAAATTTGCCGCCCTATTCCCGTGCTCATGAGCCCTGGCTCTGCTCACTATATACAGTACATCAAGGGGGTTTATCTGCCAGTTGGACAACACACCACCTGACATCCGTTTCAGTCGAAGTACAGTCGATACCTAAGACGAGGGAGGGTAGTTTTTGTGGAGTAGTAATGATACTAATCTATCATTTTCTGCCTTCTTAACTAGGGATAGATAAGGAGATCGAGGAAGGCAACAACACGAGCTATTCTGCCGTAACTCGAGGTAGATACAGAGATGAAAGGGAGCCAATACAACACGAACAGCAGCTGATAAGCTGTTCTCTTTCTCGCTGGATATAGATACGTAGATCAAGACCGACTAGCGCTTGCCTCTCTTTTATTCATTAATTTTATGGCTGCCTCCAATTAGAGTAGCATTGTAAAATATCTGGCTCACGGGAGCAATATTTCGTTAGAGATAATAAGACAACTTAGAGGCCTATTTGAATAGCTGCTTTCTTAAATCGCTATCGCCACAGTCCAGTCTATCGGCTTTGTCAGAGCGGGCCTGCTTCTTGTGGGCCATAAAGACTGGTTGAGTCAATAGTCCAGTATCTAAATCTATGTGGGTTTAGCCGAAATATATGGTCGGACATTTATGAATAAATCCGTAGAGATTACGTAAATATATCATCTGACACCTCTCGTAACAGGATGTTGTTTACTACGGTCGTGAACCTCCGCGGGCTATGTAGTCTACTGATACCAAACAATATGGACCAGGGCAGGCGCGCGATAAAATAGCCCATAGCAGTTCACTACCACTTACTGGTACGACTGGTCTGGCCGCCGCTGCGATACTCGAACAGTCTCTCATTGTCTTGCTCAGCTAGTGGTGATTTCTGCTTTTTAAACGAATTTAGTTATTCAATAACGTCAAACTTACACAAGTAGCTTTCCCAGGTTGGACCGAGTCGTTGTTTTATACAGCTCACGCTCTGATTGCACAGTTTCAGTACATTACGACAGCAGTTCTCAAAAACCTTTAATGCTACGAGATAACGAGCAGTCAGCAGACCTCGTCATCCCTTTTAAGAGGGATAGTGGGCTGTTTTTCGTATATTAACGTAGTATTTCCTATTACTTTATATATTATTATTTACTTCGTTTCATTCTATTGCCATTTTTAGTCCGTGTTTGCATACTTTAATGTGTTTTTAAATTATTAATTTTAATATTATATATTATAGCATGTCAAGGCAATGCCTTATTCTACCGGAATCTATATTTTCTATCATTTTATCAGAAAATGAAGCATTGCAAATTAGATCAAGTGATTATTTTAAACTCTTCTTCTTCCTCTCCTTAATCTGTTTAATCGGTTTTTCCCTCGGACTCAGCGAAGGATCCCACCACTACCGCCTCAAGGGCAGTGTCCTGGAGCTTCAGACTCTGGGTCGGGGTTACAACTGGGGAGGATGACCAGTACCTCGCTCAGGCGGCCTCACCTGCTATGCTGAACAGGGGCCTTGCGGGGGATGGGAAGATTGGAAGGGATAAACAAGGAAGAGGGAAGGAAGCGGCCGTGGCCTTAAGTTAGGTACCATCCCGGCATTTGCCTGGAGGAGAAGTGGGAAACCACGGAAAACGACCTCCAGGATGGCTGAGGTGGGAATCGAACCCACCTCTACTCAGTTGACCTCCCGAGGCTGAGTGGACCCCGTTCCAGCCCTCGTACCACTTTTCAAATTTCGTGGCAGAGCCGGGAATCGAACGCGGGCCTCCGGGGGTGGCAGATAATTACACTAACCACTACACCACAGAAGCGGATATTTTAAACTCATAATCATTTTTCTTCATCGTTTGTTTTAAATTCTAGTCAGGGGACTTATTTTAAAATTTTAATTATGATGTCATTTCGTTTCACTCGTACCATTAGGGGCCGATGGCCTGGATGTTAGGCCCCTTTAAACAAGAAGCATAATCATCATCTCAACCTTTGATGAGGGACTGCGGCTTGGTAAATTATTTTCTAGAAGACAAGGACTCAGTCTTAATAAATTTACTCGTAAATACGTTTTCATTTTTAAGTTCATATATTTCATTAACATAAGTAATACTATTTAAATAGGGTGTAATCTTCTGTGAGCTGGCAGTTGTCCCCTCTGTTCTCTTATCATAGAGAACCCTTGTGAACCTGAGGTGGATGTATCACTTGTTGCTGGGTCACGATCACCTTCAGCATGGTATTTCTTAATTCTAAAATTAAGCAAAGTTAGTGTAGCTTTCTGGCTTTTGCTGTGTCGAGAAGACAAGGTGAATATCTTTATGTTTGACAGAGGCTTTGATACGAGCATCAATCTGCCGCCGCACCGCACTGAATCCTGGATGCGCTGCTACATCATGTGGCAGAGGTATCATGTTACCGGAGGGCATTTTTAAACATTTCATGTAAGAAAGAGTTTCATGTAGTTTGCTTGGTATATTCTGTTCCTGTATGTTTCCCACGATTAATGTACTGTGTAGACTTCTAGAAAATAAGTTCTAACATGGAAATGAAGTATTTTTGTACCCCTGTCCATCCAACATATTTTCTTATTCTACGTGTGAGGAAAGTGTCCTGAATGTTTGGTGGTGCCTTACTATTACACGCTGCATGCTGTGTATTGGTAAAAGGGACTTTTCGTCGAGCGTGTATGTGTTTGTTGCGGAAAGGGAACATGTTCTGAACAGACTTTCACCTCTATAGCAACATATGTCCTGGACAGAATGGAAGCCGTAACGCATTAAGATTCTTGATAGCTTTCCATGAAAGAGGTGGTGGAAATTACTTTTTAAAAAGAGGAATTACTACATCGTCCATGTAACACTAATCAGAGAGAGAAAAAATGGAAGGGATCTGACACTTCGAAATATGAAATATGAAGACAAGCGCCACGAAGGGCGTGCAAATGAAAGATAGGCTGGGCCTCGATACCTAATACCATCGGGGTCGTAAAAGAACAAGAGTTGTCCAAGGAAGGCCAGATAGGATGGATGAAAATGAGAAGCCTGGCACAAGTAAGTGTGAGCAATGCCAGGACTCAGGTAATGGCTCCGTGGTCGCCAATCCACGCTCCCAAGTTGAGAGTCCTTAGGGCCCCTTTTAGTCGCCTCTTAAGGCAGGCAGGGGATAATGTGGTGTTATTGTACCGTTCCCACCCACAAGGGACGATTCAAGGTATTAATTTTCTTCAAGTTTCTTGTACGTCGCACCGACACAGATAGGTCTTATGGTGACGATGGAATAGGAAAGGGCTAGGAGTGGGAAGGAAAAGGCTGTGGCCTTAACTGTCTGGTGTGAAAATGTGGAAAACACGGAAAGCCATCTTCGGGGTTTCTGACAGTGGGGTAGAACCCACTAACTCTCGAATACAAGCTCACAGCTGCGCGATCCTAACCGTACGGCCATTTACTCGGTCTCGAGGTAATAAAGCTAGGTTTCCCTCAGAGGGTCTTTCCTTTTTGTCCCGCGATAGGGGCTTATTAAAAGAATTATGCATAAGGGAGACCGAATTTGTACACTGCAGCATTATCGGGAACTCACCAAGAGGAGAACAAATTCCCCTCTTACAGAAGTAAGCTTGCGTGACCAATTGGAAGGATAGTGGCCGTGTTTGCTTAAGAACACATGTTTCTTTGATTTGCCGATGGGAAATGATGTACCAAGGCAAAGGAAGAAATTATTGTCTTGTTTCCAAAGAATTTTATTTGGAATACTGTTGCACCGAACAAGTGTATATGACGACCAGTGACTTAATAACCCATCATTTCAAACTTGTGAATAGTGCTTACCCTCTGTCGGTTGGGGCGGTAGAATAACATCCACGATATCCCATGCCTGTCGTTGGAGGCTACTAAAAGGGGAACTAGGGGCTCTCAAGTTGCGAGCTTGGGTTGGGGACCACTGTTCACTTTTCGCTTACTTGTGCCATGCTCCTCACTTTCATCTTTCTTATCCCACCTTCCTTGGTCAACTCTTGTTCTTTCCGACCCCGACGGTATTAGATTAGCGAGGCTTGAGGAGTCTTTCACTTTAACGCCGTTCAAGGCCTTTGCCTTTCTTTTGGCCTTTCTTTATTTATTTAAGTGTCGGACCTCCTCCATGTTCATACTGTTTATTATTAATAGAGGATGGTTGCCCAGTCGTACTTCCTCTTAAAACAATAATCGTCACCACAACGAATAGTGCTTGTGTAGAAACTGAAGTACTGTCATGAGTTTACCCCCACATCCTAAACAAAGGAAAGTATATCAGCTAGACACCACTTGTTTTCTACAGAACACCGTGTATCACAACAGCGAGCTCACTGCATTAGCTTTGCGATACATTGTTTCGATATCCATACACTTATCAGTAGGACTCGGAAGTTGATGAAGAGTCCTTTTTTTCTCGAGTGTCCGTAAACGAGGCCCAACATAATATTTCTTCATTCTGAGTAATTTTAGCCAGAAAATGGTGGGTTACATTTGTCCCCTTTTGCTTTTTCGGCGTCTTTTGGTTTATAGGTACTATTTTATACTTATTTTGGGTCTTAATGGCTTTCCTTACATCTTCACGTTCTTTTGATTACATTTGTACTGTCCATTCTCAGTTCGAATCATCATCAGTTCATCCGTCAACCCTTAAACATATTTTATGTGGTAAGAGGGAAAATGAAATGAAAAAAGAATTTAACGCTTGACAGAAACAAGGGTATCAAATTATGTACAAGATAAGTGAAATAATGAAAGAACAACAGTTTTATGCGAGTGTTTTTGAAGAGGAAAATCTCACTTGCTTCAAGTATGAACCATTAACGTCCGTTGATGTGGAGAGAAGTGTTTCGGTGTTTCGCAATGTGCTGACTAAGAACCGACGATCCTTTACACCTAAGAACCCGGAGATGACTATTCTGATATACTCCAAAGCCAACTGAGGTTAGGTTTCCGAATTCCAATTTCTGTAACCCTAGTGTGGTTGAGCCAAATATGATACTAGATATACTAATTTCAATTTCTTTCTCCAGGATGTCCATTGTGGTTTCGTTGAATTTTTACTAGGTAAAAAAAAAAGCATTTCATTCTCATTTCTGCAAGTAAATTTTTAACAAACACTGAATTCCTTCTTTTAAATTATGTTAATCTAAAAATATGTCTGAAAGATGAATTTCTTCTTTTTTATCTCTTTACCCTCCAGGCTCGGTTTCTTCCTCGGAATCAGCGAGGGATCCGACCTCTACCGCTTCAAGGGCAGTGTCCTGGAGCTTCAGACTCTGGGTCGGGTGATATAACTGGGGAGGATGACCAGTACCTCGCCCAGGCGGCCTCACCTGCTGTGCTGAACAGACGCCTTGCGGGGGGACGGGAAGATTGGAAGGGATAGACATAGAAGAGGGAAGGAAGCGGCCGTGGCCTTAAGTTAGGTATTATCCCAGCATTTGCCTGGAAAGAAGTGGGGAACCATGGAAAACCACTTCCAGGATGGCTGAGGAGGAAATCGAACCTACCTCTACTCAGCTGACCTCCCGAGGTTGAGTGGACCCCTGTCCAGCCCTCGTACCACTTTTCAAATTTCGTGGCAGAGCCGGGAATCGAACGTGGACCTCTGGTGGTTGCAGCCAATCACACTAACCACTACATCACAGAGGCGGACGAAGAAGTATTTCACTCATATATTTTGGCACTGTATGTTGCGTACCAACAGAATTTTGAACGTTTAAGCATTATATTCCTTCATTAAATATGTAATTAAAACTAAAATGATGAATTAACGTCCTTTTTGCCAGTTTTCCGGTCCATTTTTGGATATTTGTTAAGGTCATTTTTGGCAATTTATAGGTCTTCGACTTCCGAGCCCTACTTATTACACTACCTATCAGGTTGAGTCAACAATATGTATACTGGAAATATGACTACAGTCTTGGAAATATTAAATTCCATATCACACTCGCAACATCTCTTTCCAAGTTTAATATCAGATTGCAAGCATTTAGAACAGTCTATCATTAAATCCACGTCGTTTCTACATATCCACCCAACTGAATGCCACCCACCAGTTCATCCTTTCTGTAAATGAATCATGTAAACTATGAACAAAAATGTGAACTATTATAGTCTTGTCGTACCTTTTAACTATCTTGAACCAGGAACTCTTTGCGCCTCAGTTCTCACTGTAGCTCCATTGTAACAAAAATGTCCTTGATTGTTTGTAACTAATAACCTAGCTCTGATGCCTAACTCTTTTATATGCCAACATTGTTCCTCTTGTTACTCCGGAATGCCATATCGACCGTTCCTACGTATGCTATTGAAACTCTAAACTCGTTACTTTCTCTTGAGATAATTATGTTGCATACTTTCAATACTTTACAATAATAAAATAATGTTCACTCCATGTGAGATTTGTGCTGGACAAAGCGGAGGCGGGACAGGTTTTTCTCCGGGTACTCCGGTTTTCCCTGTCATAATTCAATCCAGCAACACTCTCCAATATCATATCATTTCATCTGTCATTCATTAATCATTTCCCCAGAGGAGTACGACAGGCTTCGGCAGCCGGCAAAATTCCTATCCTCACCGCTAGATGGGACTTCACTCATTCCATTCCTGACCCGGTGGAATGACTGGAAACAGGTTGTGGATTTTCATTGTCCCCCCCGTGGGTGGGGGACGCAGATGAAGAATACACCCACGGTATCCCCTACCTGTCTTGAGAGGCGACTAAAAGGGGCGACCAAGGGATGATTTTATTAGAACCATGAAACTACTTCTGATTAGTATCATCTCACGTGGAACACCATGGGTCGTCTTTACTTGCGAGTAGTACCACTATATTAGGTACACAATAGGTTTATGATTAGTAGCAGCAGACAGGGGGTCACTAGGTGTTGCCTGTGATTAGTACCACTATATGAGCGACACCGTGGGTCTGCGTTGCCTGTCATTAGTATCCACCATATTATGAGAAACACCACGGGAATACCGGCGTCCGTGATTAATACACGTAGGTGAGGAACACCATCGGTTTGCGTTGCCTATGAGTGGCGCCATTGTGTGAGAGACACCATAGGTCTACGTTACCTGTGCGACGTACAATACTTGTGAGTAGTACCATCTTGTGTGGAACACCGTGAGTCTACGCTACTTTTGATTAGTACCCCAACATGACAAATACCATGGTTCTACTTTACTAGCGATAAGTACCAATATGAGGAGCCGTTGACCTGGATTTTGAACCCCTGTGGACAACTAGGCTCCTCGATTTTTGGTCGGATCCACTGATTGTTTTAAATTCATATGCATCCACTCGTTCTTCATGAAATGTTTTATTTTGGTCAGTGGATGATTTTGAACTTTTGAATTTGTCATTACATTTCGTACCATTAGGGGCCGATGACCTAGATGTTAGGCCCCTTTTAAACAACAAGCATCATCATCATGACAATCGATTTTAATTGTTTTTACATCCCACTAACTACATTTTCGGTTTTCGGAGACCCAATATTACACATTGTCAGATCATGTTCATTAAAGCCTTTTTGGGCTGGAACTAGCGTGGAGAGAAAACGTACACCGTGGTTACTATGGCAACCGATATTCGTCATGTGTCTACACGAAGTCTTCGTCATCTTCTTCCTGATGTTATTACCGTGTGCCAGAACACTGCCTTCTATATGCAGCAGGTATACATGGCACCGTGTTTTAAACGAGTTACCACTGTCTTTGGTATCTCGTCTAGGTCTCATGGTAACTTCACCGAAGGCAGAAGAATTTCAAAGTTGAAAACATTTCTTAGCAGTCAAAGTAGGGGGTTCTCATACTAAGAGAAACGTAAAATTAAGCAATTTCGTCAATTGTGCCCAGCGTTGGAGGGCTGTAGGGCCCTCGAAGTTTTCAAATTGTGAGTCTTGGATTGGTAAAAAAAACAAAGTTTCGAAAATCACTTTCGGCCCAAATGCAGTTCCGGAAAAACATCCTAAAATCGCTTGTTTCTTTACTCGTTTTCTTTTTTATTCAAATCCTAGCCAAATTAACTTATTTACATAATTATTTCTGTCATGTGATCATTGGTTCAATACCCTTAGGCATTTTTTTGATTTTTTGAAAAATGTACACACCAAATGCAGTTATAAGAGCTTACTCTGCATTGACTCACATTAGCGCTCGTAGTGGTGCTTAAGTGAAACTCTGCATTGACTCACATTAGCGCTCGTAGTGGTGCTTAAGTGAAACAATGCATTGACTCGCCTTAGTGCTCGTAGTGGTGCTTAAGTGAAACTCTGCATTGACTCACATTAGCGCTCGTAGTGGTGCCTAAGTGAAACAATGCATTGGCTTACATTAGCGCTCGTAGTGGTGCTTAAGTGAAACTAAACTCTGCATTGACTCACATTAGCGCTCGTAGTGGTGCTTAAGTGAAACAATGCATTGACTCACATTAGCGCTCGTAGTGGTACTTAAGTGAAACAATGCATTGACTCACATTAGCGCTCGTAGTGGTGCTAAAGTGAAACTCTGCATTGACTCACATTAGCGCTCGTAGTGGTGCTTAAGTGAAACAATGCATTGACTCACATTAGCGCTCGTAGTGGTGCTTAAGTGAAACAATGCATTACTCACGTTAGCGCTCGTAGTGGTAGAAAAACGCAGACTGTTAATCTAATCACGGCCGACTTGATGCGTCGCTCTAGCTAGCTCCTTACTCATTATCAAGCCAACAAGCACCTCATTGCGAACACATTGCCAACATTTACGACAGCAAAAAAAAAAAAAAAAAAAAAAAAAAAAAAAAAAAAAAAACTGGAAATGCGGCAATTTGCGGTATACAGCTTCCTCTCAGTGGGTAGTAGGACAGCGCTTCAGCGGCATTATGGTGAAACTTTCCAATTACAGCTTTATGCTGGGCTTCACAAGCGATTGTCAAGGCCGGTATAAGGAGCGCAGCGAGGTATCCAGTCGGCCGTGATCTAATCGACCGGATAACGATGATAAGAAAGGGATTGCAATTTTAGGAATATATAAAGAATGTATTCTCATACTTAACTATATATTTAGGTAAAATTCGTAGCTTTTATTCCTAGGGTATTTTCAGCACTGAGTTGCTTGCTTGAAGGGCTAGAACTGTGGTTTTATTAAATGAGTTTCCACTGTCTTTGAGTGGCGTTTCGTCTAGGTCACAGTAAAGCCCTTACACACGGTATGTATATTAGGTCAGTAGCATAATATTATATACATTAGTATCAGAAACCTTGCACATTTATTCACGGAAAATAATTGAATCTCCGCACTCCTGTAATCTAGTACAGACACTCGCACTTCACGGAAAAGCACAGAATTATAGATATGAACTCGCTCTCTTATCTTCTAAGCAGAAAAACATATCCATGACTTTCGTCTTTTCCGGGTAAAATTTACGTTAATTCTTTCACCTATGACTAAACTATATAAAAAAATACAAAAATATTTTGAATATATAACGTACTTTCTCTCATTTTCAATTTCGACAATGTACGTAGGGACAAGCGACATTTATTCTGCCGTCTCCAGATCAACGAAATATAATCATAATTATCTATTCCTCTCGTAGCATGAGTATTTATTTTAATCCAGTTTACTGTTTTCCCTTGTTGTCAGCCTCTTATCTGTAGTATCTACGAACATTTATTCTGGTATACTGATCAAGGAGCTCCTCTGAAGTTGTTGCAATACTTCAGTTCCAATTCCAACACTTAAATCACCACCTTCGAAAATTCCATGCGAATACTATCACTCAATGAATCGATTTCATTCCTGCCTTTCGACTGTATTTCATCATTTTGGGTCTAATTTCATGTTTTATAAGCAAATAAAAAGATCCAAGAGTAAAAATAATTCATTCATACACCTAGTCTTAGACAGAATATCAACATGATATGTATTTCTAAGACAAAGAACAATCAGGTGTGGAAATAATTTTAGACTTACTCTTCGTTGAATAAATTTCACTTCTTCTGATATTTTTAAGGCAATGATTGATGGGATGGGTGAAACAGCCGGCAGATGTGAAAGAGCCTTCGGAAGATGTCTTGAGAGCATAATTACAAAGCGTTCGTCTTAATTGTAGAGGTGGTCTGATCGTAAAAGAAAGATACAAGAGCTGCTATCAGGAGAGAAAGTAGCAGACCGATCCCTGGGACACCGAAGCCTTCTCGGGTGCGTCATAAACTCGCATTCTTTATAGGAGACATAAACAACGGTATGTGTCAGTGTCACATGGAGAGGATTGAGGAGCTGTGATGCACTCAAGACCTTACGGCCCGTTAACCACCATAGCAACACTTGTGGAACTTATAGTGAACAATATATACCGTAGTTCTTAACTGAGACAGACTAGGTCATGCCACATTTTTTTCTTTTCTTCATGTTGCTTCATGTCGTACCGACACAGTTAGGTCTTATGACGGCGATGGGATAGGAAAGGGTTAGGAGTGGGAAGGTACAGTACCAGCATTAGCCTGGTGTGAAAATGGGAAACCACGGGACTGCCGACAGTGGGGTTCGACCCCACTATCTCCAGAATACTGGATACTGCCTGCACTTAAGCGACTGCAGCAGCCGAGCTTGGTGAGTGACAAGTATCTAGATAAAACACGACGTGTAACTTCTTTCTCTTTTACATTATACTTAATACTTGGACCCCCTTGATGACTGGTAATACTGATGTGATAAGAAATATTGTGTCCATAAGTTGGTTGAACTGGAGATAATCATAGGTACACTCTCTTAGGAATTCAAAGCAGTATCAATTCCCCTCTCTCTCTCTCTCTCCCTCTCTCCCTCCCTCTATGTGGCCTATTTTATGTACGTGTTGTAGAAAGTGGCTTTTCAGCCTCATTACTATATAAAATCACTAAATATCAATTAATAATATAGAAGAAAATGGAGAAGAAAATGAAAGGATATCACGAAGAGAGAATGAAATTGTTTGTCACATAATGAGGATGGATAACAACAGATCGACAATATGAGTGTTGAACCATGTTTATAAGAGCAAGAATGGGAACCAGTGGATCCAAGGAGTAAAAAAAAGCTATGACTATGATAGGAATAACAGACGATATACTGCAAGAATGAATAAAACGTAGAAGACTTATACAAAATTTCCAGGGTTTCCAGAAGAAGGAGAATGGGAAAGGTAATAATAACAACTCGACACAACAGAGGAGGAAACAGCAGCGTGGAGGGATGAAGAACTATAGGAAGTCAAGAAAAGAAGAGTCAAGATGAGTGCACAGGATTACTTTCTGTGGTCCAAAACCAAACCAAACCAAACCAAACCAAACCAAACCAAACCAAACCAAACCAAACCAAACCAAACCAAACCAAACCAAACCAAACCAAACCAAACCAAACCAAACCAAACCAAACCCAACCCAACCCAACCCAACCCAACCCAACCCAACCCAACCCAACCCAACCCAACCCAACCCAACCCAACCCAACCCCATGGTGCAACAGCCCCGAAGAGCCATGGCCTACCAAGCGTCCGCTGTTCAGTCCGAAGGCCTACAGATTACGAGGTGTCGTGTGGTCAACACAACGGATCCTCTCGGCCGTTATTCTTGGCTTTCTAGAGCGGGGCCGCTATCTCGCCGTCAGGTAGCTCCTCAATTGTAATCATGTAGGCTGAGTGGACATCTAAGCAGCCCTCAGGTGTAGGTAAAAATCCCTGGCCTGGCCGGGGCCTCCGCGTAAGAGGCAGACACGCTAGCCCTACGCCGTGGGGCCGGCTTCGTGGTCCTTAGGTGGCCAAAATCGAAAAAAGATAGCCGCCTGATGGCCACGATTGTTAAGGCGTGCAAATCTCTATGGTTTGACACCGTCGTTAGCCAGTTCCAGTCCCCTTGATGGAAAATAACCACTAACAGAATATTGGCCGGCAACCCAGGAGAGGTGGTGATATAGAATTTATCATTAGATTGCGTGTCAAACATCTCGACAGTATTCATATGGAGTGAGCGCAAGCCCGGCGGATGGGAAGGTAAAGCATTCAGCAGATCCCTTGATGTTGTTCGACAAGAGCAGGCTGTATGCCGACACCAGGTCTCCTCTGTGGGCGGGGGAAGTAGAATTCCGCCACTGTATGTCCTGTATGTCGTAAATATAAATAGAAGAAAAACACAAGGTCTAATTTGGTGGATGATAGGAAGTTATAAAAAAATTAAGAAACCTCTTTTTCCTTTGCGAAAATCAAATGATCATAAATATGTCTCCCAGTCATGACCATCCATCAACGGCTGCTAATTTTTAGATGGCAAGCAGCCTGCACGGTTGTTAAGTAACATTGTCTGACCATCCATCCATACCTTTCAGCATTGACTGTGTGGTTGCTAGGGTTATAATTCTGTCACACATTTTGTCCCGTTACGTTGCACAAAATTTCGGATGACCCCCAGCCATATTTATATCAATAACGGATAGACTAAAGTTCCAGACGCCGTCGATAAAACTGTCTTACGCGCACCTTATATGCAACATACTGTATCTCTGAGCACATCGGTGACACATAAATTAGTAAACCTCTGTTAACGAAATGCACGCGCACAGTCCTATAATTACTAAAGAGCTGTTTAAATAATGTGCCCTGGCTTCCATCTCTAATATAATAACATGGTTATTTTTGTTGATGATCACACTCGCTCCTTGATGAATTGTTAAAAGCAATTAAACGTTCGGTTTTTAAAACAATGGCTCCTGATCACGTTCTTGTTTCATGTCGGTCACGAGAGCCTATCTCTCCTGGCTCAGAAAACTATATGTACATTTAGTTCACATATTTCAGACCATAGAGGACCGAATTAAGAAGGATAACTCACGTTGAAGAATTATTTTCAATCTTTATAAAATCAGTCTGTAGTGATAAGATTCGAGAGTTTTGAAAAATAAGCAGCAATCCAAAACGGTGTGAGGCAAAACTGCAGTTTTTCCCCCTCCTTTAAAATGTTTATATAGAGTAGGTGTTTACAAAGGGAAATTTGGAAAGGGTATCGCAATCCAAGAAGAGGAAATCAAAATTCTCAGATTTGCCGATGATATTCTTATTTTTATCGGAGACTGCAGGAGATCTGGAAAATTTGTTGAATGGTATGGGCAGAGTCATGGGGAAGGAATACAAGATGAGTATTCATAAACCCAAAAACAAATAGAATGGAGTGCAGTGGAATGAAGGCAGGTGATGCAGGAAATATTAGATTATGGAGTAAAATCTTAAAGGAAGTAGATGAATATTGTCACTTGGGCAGAAGGATAACTAATGATGGTAGAAGTAAGGAGGATATAAAATGCAGACGAGTACTCGTAAGGAAGGCTTTTTCTTAAGAAATGAATTTTGCTGACTTCGAATTACAAATTATAAATTAGGAATAGAAAGATATTTTTGAAGACTTTTGTCTGGAGCGTGGCAATGCATAGAAGTGAAACATGGACGATAACTAGCTCGGAAAGAATGAGAATAGAAGCTTTTGAAATGTGGTGTTACAGAAGAATGATGAAGGTGAGGTGGATAGATCGAATCACGAATGAAGAGATACTGAAGAGAATTGGTGAGAGGAGATCGATTCAGCTAAATTTGACGAGGAGAAGAAATAGAATGATAGGACACATCTTAAGACACGCACGACTTCTTCAGTTGGTTTTTGAGGGGAGTGTGAGGGTAGACCAAGGTATGAATATGACAAGTAAATTAGACCAGATGTAGGATGTAGTAGTTACGTAGAAATGAAAATATTAGCACAGGACATGGTGGCATGGACAGCTGCATCAAACCAGTCTATGGACTGGTGACTCAAACAACATCTCGGACATTGACTAAGTGGATAATCAAGTTCCTTTAGGAATTCAATCGGTTTAAACATTGCCTCATTGAATGAACTTACACGGGAAGTATTTATGCTTCGAACTGCACTATTCGTGTCAACAATCCTACCTGAACTGGCCGGAATTTGAACCACTGGCACTTTAGTGAAAATATTCTCGAAATACCTGTAATAAAGGACTGGTCACCTTGTAAATGAAGCAACTATCACTCCTCGTGAAGAAGGGTACCGTAAAACGGTTATAGGCTACATAGCATCGTCAGAAGTTACTTTGCATCGAAGTGAAAAGAGGTTCACCCCCGTCTCCTGGACAGACAGCTAACTGAAGTTAAGTAGTTTTGGCATAGTCTAGTAGATGGAACATCAAAAAATACCTTGAACAACTTTCATGGATATTCACACCATTTTGGTTAATCTGTTTTCTTGTGTTCATTCTTGTGACCATAAGCTATTCAGAAAGAAGTCGGAAAAATTTATCATATTGCTAAACTTTTCTATGAATGGAAGGATGTTATTGGAGGAATAGACCCCCCCCCCAAAGAGATTGCGTAAACAGGTAATTTTTCGAATCCCTCATTTTAAAAATTTATTTAGCTAATATATTTACAACCCGTGTTTCACCTACAGGTATATCACGGGATATTTACAGTTATGATAACAGCATATAGATAAATTATTGTAGTGAGTGGAAGATTTTCTTGAGGAATTATGTTACTACGACAGTGTTCCGGTGGTATTTCACAATCGTTGGCAGGGGTGTTGATCGTAGCACGGCTGGTCGTTCTCTTGAGTAGGGGTGCATTCATTCATTCATTCATTCATTCATTCATTCATTCATTCATTCATTCCTCATCTTTAAAGAAATTATCAAATTGAAACCAGTTAGTGCAACTTCGTACACGTGTATGCTGTTGTAAATTGTACTTTATTGATTAGATTGTCGTGAGATTTGGATTATAATTAACGTGTTTAATTCCATTAACATTACTATTACTTAAACATTTGTTATTTCCCATGTCTTTCTTTCTTTCTTTCTTTCTTTCTTTCTTAATCCGTTTACCGTCCAGGGCTGACTTTTCCCTCAGACTTAGCGCGGGATCCCACCTCTACCGCCTCGCGGGCAGTGTCCTGGAGCGTGAGACATTTGTCATGGATAAAACTGGGGTGGAGGGCCAGTACCTCTCCAAGACAGCCTCACCTGCTATGCTAAACAGGGGTCTTGAGGGGGGATGGGAAGTTTGGAAGGGATAAGCAAGTAAGGGGGAATGAAACGGCCGTAGCCTTAAGTTAGGTACCATCCCGGCATTTGCCTGGAGGAGAAGTGGAAATCCACGGAAAACCACTTCGAGGATGGCTGGGGTGGGAATCGAACGTCCCTCTACTCAGTTGACCTCCAGAGGCTGAGTGGACCCCATTCCAGTCCTCGTATCATTTCTCAAACTTCGTGGCAGAGCCAGAAATCGAACCCGGGCATCCAGGGGTGTCAGCTAATTACACTAACCACTACACCACAGAGGCGGACATTTCTCATGTAAAAACCTTATTTTTGATCCATTTATTTGTCATTCAGTTGGCCATACTGAAACTTTGCATCTGATCACATTATTCATTGAAATGTCCGCCCTCGTAGCGTAATGGTTAGCACTTTTAGCTGCCGTGCTCGGAGGCCCGGGTTCGATTCTCGGTACTGTCAGAAATTTACGAATGGCAGGAGGGCTGGTATATGGTTGAAATAGTATATGCAGCTCACCTCCATTGGGGATGTGCTTGAAAAAGAGCTGCACCACCTCAGGATGAGGACACGAGTTTACTTTATTCATTGAAATGTATGGAAATGCAGGCAATGATGTAACGTTATCAGTTCGTATTGGTTCCTTTGCCTCAGTATTTAGATTAGAATAAAACTTAGAAATGTTACGTCGTTAAATTATAAGTACGTGCATCCTACTAACCTACACGCAATCATTAAAGATTTTTATGTATTTTCCGGCATTTAACGTCTCTGCAATAGTGTTTCTTCCTACGAACTTAAACAAAGTGATGCATACTATACACATTTTACGGTACACATACAAGGAGATTTTGAAATACGGCCACTGAATGCGGCTGTAGGGTTCTTTTCCATTTAAAATACCATATTTGATCAATCGAGTAACTAAAATTAGTTGAGGTTACGGACATTATACTATGATGTTTGGTGTTGCATTGGCAGATAATATTAGGCATATGCGGCACTTTCAACGACGTCGTGTTTTCCTGACCTGGAAATGGGATCGAACTCTCTGAGTGTGAGGGTATAGGAAGTAGAGCAATAATTGTCGTAGAAGACTTTCCATTAGGCGGAAACTTTCACTTAACGGGAAATTACCTCAGTCTCTGAGATTCGGAGGGTCTATCCGAACTTCCAGCAAGCTGGGAGCTATTAAGAAGACAATTGCCGTGTGGCGATCCTCTTTCCGGCCTTCACGGAGAGAGGCCGTAGTTTTGCATAGGCTGAGGATAGATCATGGAAGATATACACACTCTTACCACCTAAAGAAAGACCCCCCTCCCAGTGTTCTTGTGGTGCCGAATTTACCGTGGCCCACATCCTCACAGAGTGCGCTGATCTCTCTCTGGCCTAAGACGGAACCTCTGCAGGAGAAACTCGAACTCAGACCAGCCGATGAGGGGAAAACTGCTGATCTCGTTATTAGCTTTATGTGTGAGAGTGGATTAATCAAGGAAGTCTAAATTTCAAGTTTTCAGTGTCTTTTTCGATTTTATAAAATTATTATTATTATTATTATTATTATTATTATTATTATTATTATTATTATTATTATTATTATTATTATTATTATTGAAAATAGGGGCTGCCTAGCCGAGGCGGTAAAGGCGTGCTCGGTTCGCCTGGAAGGACGTGGGTTCAAATCTCCGTCAGGAAGTCGTAAAATTTAAGAAATGAGATTTCCACTTCCGGAGGTGCACATGGTCATGAGGTTCACTCAGCCTACACCAAAAATGAATACCAGGTTAATTCCTGCGGGCAAAGGCGGCCGGGGGTAGAGCTAACCACTTTACCCCATCAAGTGCCGAGGTTACGAATAGTGGAAGCCTTTACCTTCCACCACTCCAAGTACGGAGATGACTTTGATTTGCTTTGCATTAGTGAAAATTCTCTTCAAATTCCTACGTTTAGTAAATAGTTTTAAAGTTATTTTATTTTTGTTTCCACTTAAGCCTTTCAGAGAGGATGATTGCCTAGTCGTATTTCCTCTTAAAATAACAATCACCACCACCACCATCTCAGCACAATGGACTGATAATAGGAACCGTTTCAAAGTAGAAACTGTGAAGAGCCTCTTAATGGTTCCATATAATCCGAAGGAATTCACATGTGTACCAAAGCTTCTAAAGGCAACTGAATCTTCAGAAAAGTGCCAGCAAGACGTGAAAATTAGTTTCATTGTTTAAATTTTATAATAATTTACTCTTTAATGTGGTAATGGAAAAATGTTTGTTTATGCATGTGATGATTAGAATATATAAGTCTAAATTCAGACACTCAATGGAGGAATTTTGTGCCCTCTTTTTACCAGCATCGTCCTCTTTTTCAAATAGTTTTGTCCTCTTTTTAAAATCTATTTTCATCTGGTCACCCTGGTAAGAAGGGAAGGACCAAAGAATCTGTACTCGCTTTCTCGTCTCTAACCCCCAAAACATATCCATGATTCTTTACTTTCCCGTGTAGCGGAGAAATTGTAGGTTACGAGTGCGAATTTGTTGTAGCACTCACCGGCTCAAAACCGGTCCTGAAGCTACAGGCATATTCGGCGGACAGGAAAGGGCTAGGAGTGGGAAGGAAGCGTCTTTGGCCTTGAATAAGGTACAGTCCCAGCATTTTCCTGGTGTGAAAATAGGAAACCACGGAAAACCACCTGCAGGGCTGCCGACAGTGGGGTTCGAACCCACTATCTCCCGAGTACTGGATACTGGCCGCATTTAAGTGACTGCAGCTATCGACCTCGGTGCTTCTTTCATCTGAGCGCCTCAGTTATAATTACCAGTATCATCATCGACATTACAGTAGGCACGAGAACCTGAGAAACATCGTGCCCCTAAGTGCACGTGTTTACATATTATTTTGAAATTACCATCAGATTTATGAGGTTGTTAGAAGGTTAAGCCTCACTCCGTGACATCATTTAATAAGCTGGAGTACAATTTCAAGACTGCACTTCGGTAATGAATTATCGTTCTTGTGACCTCCTACAATTGCAGTTAATGTGACTTGCACAGCCTACCGGATGTTACTGGAATCCCAATTTCATGACAGTCACGACCATGAATGTAATTTACTTCAGGGGTATTTTCACAAATTATCAGATTTCTTGAGTTACGAAAGAGAGGTGGGGTGGCGGGTAGGGAAGGAAGACGTGTTCTACCATCATCTCCCTGTCCTTCCTCAGTTATGAATCAGCACTGACATTAGTTAACAGACACTACCCCAAGAGGGAGACTTGTGGTCAATTAAAAGTTAGCGGCAATTTGTGCGATGCTAGTAATACCATTCCTTATGCAGCCATTCCCTGTTATGAATAAGCATGAAAATATCACTCATAGGGTCGGTTGGTGCGTGCGTTTCAGTGGGCCTGGCAGACTGATATGTGAGCAACTTCTGGCTCGGTGAGGAGAGCAACGGGAAACTACTTCACTCCTCATTTCCCTATTACGCCTCTTCAGTGATGCCTAGGTCATCTATGACAGCTGTTGGCATAGTTGTGGAGGATCAAATCAGCCTTCGGGCTGAATACTCAACATACATACACGTTACACTACTGGAGAACGGTCCGGACGACACTTCCTAATAACCAAATTAGTTTCCTTTCTACAAGTCCCAGAAACAGTCAAGACATAAAACTAATACAGAGACTCCAACCCGCATATACCCACGTCCATCCCTAATGACACAGTGCTGAAGCGAAACCATTCTGCAGCAGCTTGTACAGAGCCCACCCGCTGCAACAAATGTGGAGGCACTGCTTTTAAGGTGCCTTGGGACCAGGCGAAGTGCGCCAACTGCCGCGTTGTTCCCTGGCTGCCCATTTGTTAAAAGGACAATTAAGTCACACTACAGACATGCACACGACCTCAAACAAAGTAGTAGACAACCTCCCCCTCTGTTAAGCCTCCCAGTCACACCACCTCCGAACCCAGGAAACCTCACTACCCGCTCCCTCCCCTCCTAACAAGACACAACCACCCTCCTCCACACATCTATATATATAAAATAAGAGTTTTGTTTGTACGTTGCTCAGAATTTGAAAATAATGGTATTTCTGTATCGGTCATGTCCACAGTAACAAGGAAATGCACTTTTTACTTTTCCGTAATTTCTGTCTGTCTGTCTGTCTGTCTGTCTGTCTGTCTGTCTGTCTGTCTGTCTGTCTGTCTGTCTGTCTGTCTGTCTGTCTGTCTGTCTGTCTGTCTGTCTGTCTGTTTGTATGTACACGCATCACTAGAAAACGGCTAAAGAGAATTTTCTAAAAATCGGTATGCAAAGTCGGGGAATAAGTCACTACAATCTAAGCCATAAATAATTTTATTCACGCTGATGGAAATGGTAGTTTAGGGGAAGGCCTAAAATTTAATTTTCAAATATTTGTTATTAGTGGTCCTATCTTAATAGAAATTGGTATGCAAAGTCGGGGGATAAGTCACTACAATCTAGGCTATAAATAAAATTTATTAACCCTGAGTGAAATGGTAGTTTAGGTGAAGGCCTAAAATTTAATTCTTAAATATTTACGTCATTAGTGGTCCTATCTCATTGAAAACTGGTATACAAAGTCGGAGAACGAGCCACTATAATCTAGGCTATAAATCATTTTATTCACTCTGAATGAAATGGTAGTTTAGGGGAAGGCCTAAAGTTTAATTCTCAAATATTTATAATATTAGTGGTCGTATCGATAAATTACTACATAACGAAAGTTATATAGAATTAAATTTCCGACCACTTATGTCCTATACATTTGTACCGCACCGTCTATGATGACACAGATATTCATGAATTTGTATTTTTGTTGCTAAGTCCATATCGACGCCAGCCACGATAAAATGGTTAACAGAATTTAATGAAAATCCGTATATAGAGTCGGGAAAAAAGAAACTACAGTCTAATCTATAAACGATTTTATTCATCCTGGAAAAAATGTAGTTTAGGGGAAAGCGCCTAAAATTTAATTTTTAAATACTTATGTTTTTGGTCCTATCGAAAAGTACTACATAACAAAAGTTACAGAGAATACAATTTCCGATCATTCATGTTTTATTCAGTTTGATCGTACCGACTATGATGAGTGGTATTTCAGAGTCGGAAGAAAACTAAATGTGAAGGCCTACAATATCGAAAACACATAACATTGATCAACAATAACATTGCATTGACCATTTTTTGTTGTGATGTTTTTGGTCTCTTATGCTGCCTCCCAACTCCGATAGACGGGATTACTGCTGCGTACCGAGTACGTATAATAACCTGACTGAATATCAACGGGAAATAGCCGGGGAGTTAGAAAAATTTTTTCTTTAGCATGCCATTCCTCTGGTTCATACATTTTCTGATACAGCTGGTACGTAACACACTGGTTCTTCATAGTATTCCAGTTATTCGATCCCTACTCTGACGCGCTGTTTTGAATGAGCAGTGTGCATACTTAAGGCAGGCGCTGACTTAGTATTAGTAGTGTTGGTAGTAGTATAGCCTGGCCTAGAATAACAATTTAGGCCTACTCCAAACTATAGCACCATAATTCACCAAATAACTCAAAATTCAACCCTGAAAAGAGCTGTTTTTTTAAGAAAAGCTTATTCCTTTTCCCTTTTATTAAATTATACTTTCATTTTATTCCAAATTATCAGTAAAGAGGGGGTTTCTCTTCTGGCTTGGAGGAAAAATTTGCCTCCAAGTCAGATAGATCTTTCCGCCGCCAGTGTAATGAATTGATATTTTGCGACTCATCGGGTGCTCCTAGGAAAAAGATTAGTAAAAGGGCACAGTTTCTGGTCTGGGAGTCTCCACTATTCGACCCTTTCCCCGCCGAAAAAAGACAGAGTGTGTTCACGAATCACGGCTGTCTGTGGCTTGGTCATTCCAGCTCTGGAACTTTGAACTGTTAGATCGGCAGTGTAGTCCTGATCGTTAAAAGTGACAAAATGTGTGGCGTTTCATTTGATCGAGAATTTCATATGAAAGCATTGCTTTTAATCGCGTCATTCCTACTGACGGCATTGTAATATATGTTCATTTCAGTTGGGAAAACCACTAAGACAGTCATTCTGAGTATGTAAAAAGACAGGTGGAGAGTGAGTGTCTACCATTATAATGAAAACTCCCCAGCCTGATTGTGACTGATGGTATGCAAGCGGGTCTACCATTACAGTGAAAATTCCCTAACTCAGTCTTCATATGAGAAAAGATGTTTGGTGACTTCCCCGTCACGTTTCTATGGTAACACTAAGAGCTATGCAATTCAATACAATCTTGCTCACAACGTGTACACTAGAATTCAGTATACAATGTAGAAATCCGTAGCGAAGCACGGGTACATCAGCTAGTTACTACTAAACCTATTATTGACCCAATGCAGACCGCCATTACCACGCCTTCAAACCATTACCCCAACCAATAAACCTAAGCAACCCCTCCCCCCCCCACCCACCGCCCGCCCAATAAAGCAAGACTATCCACGTCCAGAAAATAAACCTACAAGTTCTCATTTCCTTAAAAAACCAAATCCACCGAAGCACGGGAACCTCGGGCACAGCCGGGGCGGAGCGCCACAAAAACTGCCAATAAATAAGCTTTCTTTCTAAATTATACCATAATAACTTCCTAAACTCATAATTGATAAGTTGCACAAATTAATATGGTGTAGCCGTTACATCTCCTAAAGCAACACCAGGCGTGTTCAGTAGCTGGATGGGTTATCGTACGGTACTACCACACCGTAACACTAATTTTGCTGTGTCAACCTCACAATTGAACAGCGAGTTACCTGGCAATACGCACATACTAAAGTCACATCACAAATACACCGCAAGACATAAACAGTAAAACACAACGAAATTCTATCTTTAACTCTTATCCAAACTCACGCATAAAACACCCGTAAAAAGAACGACAGAGGGGCGCCATTGGGCGCACCGGCATCGGTATCACACATACCACCATCTCTTCGGAGATAGGTGCACATACGGATGACCAGATGTATGGTCGGCGGATGCAGAGTGTGTCTCGGCGCTCAGGTGGTCACAGGTCTGTGGTCCTTGAGGGGCTTCTCCTCACCGTCGTTTGTCCTGAGAATGGTTATGCGTAGTTTTTCATTCTCCTGCATTAAGGCGAATGCCGGTAAGTTCCTAGTATAGGTCACGGTCGCCAACCCTCTCACCTTCTCCGAACATCTCCCGGGTCTGAGAGACGGCATTACCGTCCAGGAGGCCCGCCATCCCCTTCAGGGACAGATTGAAAACCTTTTAGTAGTATTATCAGGTGTATCCCACTTATTCCTTCCGATTTCAGAGCTTTAATGTAATAACACGTTTCACTGTCGACAGAGGAGATGCGTCTGTATTTTGGCAGCTGAAGGGAACTACGACGGCAAGTGACTAAAAATCCCTGCTTTTGACTGCAAATGGAAAACCTGTTTTATCACTACTCTGATTATAATTACATAGATTTAGGAACGACTCGTTAAATGTGCATTAGCTTCCTCGGGACTGAAGACGGTTTAATTTTATACGCTGATGAATTAACGAATTGCCTAATAAATCTGACAAGGATGCGATACCAATGAGGTGGAATTATTAATGTAACCGTGAAGGTTGGTATTGCAGCGTGATACCGCATTATCTCAAGTACATTCATAATAAAAACGGCACCTCTTTAGGATAACAAGCGTATCGTTAGGTGTCTTCAATCTGGCTTGTCCTTTGCTGTTCATTGCACATTCATAGGCAAAAGAAATATAGCAGATAACGTAAATGAAATCGTCTCTTAAATAATAATAATAATAATAATAATAATAATAATAATAATAATAATAATAATAATTGCTAGTTGCTTTACGTCGCACCGACACAGATAGGTCTTATGGCGACGATGGGACAGGAAAGACCTAGGAATGGGAAGGAAGCGGCCGTGGCCTTAATTAAGGCACAGCCCCAGCATTTGCCTGGTGTGAAAATGGGAAACCATGGAAAACCATGTTCAGGGCTGCAAACAGTGGGGTTCGAACCCACTATCTCCCGGATTCGAGCTCACAGATGCACGCTCCTAACCGCACGGCCTCTTAAGTTATGAAGGGCAAGGAAATGTGCTAGGTTTGATCAACATTAAGATGTACGAACGTTTCCATAATAATAATAATAATAATAATAACAATAATAATAATAATAATAATAATAATAATAATAATAATAATAATAATAATAATAATAGTAATTGGATTTACGTCCTGCTAACTAGTTTTATGGTTTTCGGGGACGCCGAGGTGCTGGAATTTAGACCCGCAGGAGTTCTTTTACGTATCAGTAAATTTACCGACACGAGGCTGACGTATTTGAGCACCTTCAAATACCGCCGAAGTGAGCTAGAATCGAACCTGTTAAGTTGGGGATGCGAACGCCAGCGACTCAATTGTCTAAGCCACTTAGCCCGGTACGTGTCCATAAAAGTTCCCCGCATTACGTCGTCGTATGATAGCTCCCAACAAGTTGTACCACTCCCCGTACCACTGTGTCAGAAAGCCGCAAAGATTTAAAAAATCACGCTCACATGCTAGGAATAAGATTATCCAGCCATACTTGAGGTTTGAAATCCTACTACTTGATGGATGTGGTGGTTTTGTGGACATATTTGATACTTTATAATACACATCAGTTTCCGTTCCATATACGTTCACTAGAAGTCAGGTCCAGAGAACAAGTCGGCCAATCAAAACGTTTGACATCCCCAGTTTCTATACAGTCTTTAAAAACTCATACTTGCGTGCATAAATAAAAACACTACATCCATTACACTCGAAGAAAGCCTGACATTCTGTCCCAGGTTAAGATATTTGAACAATCTACCTGTTTCGAAACCACGATCGAACAAGTGGTGAGATCCATATGAACTCATTGTGGTGCCAACTCAAAGGCGCTGTTGTTTGTAATGAACACTTTCCTCTCTTGTCATCACATGTGAACACGGCGGAAATCACAGCTAATATCTCAAGTCGTCTTTAAACAGGACACTAACTCATTGTCTCTACCCGGAGCTCGTTTTCTACTGTAGACCCCACCAATTGGGTTGATTATTGGGAAGTTGTTGAGGGGATCCAACTCTCAACTAAAAATACTAGTCACTGTGGCTACATTCAAGGGCTGCGTGCCATTTATTTGGAAGTAAACATCTTGTAGAGCTATGGAACTCCTTGGATAAAAGTCGTCACCTTTACCTCGTTCTTCCCTTTTCCTCCGTCATATGTCAGGGAAGACGGATTATATTTTCGTTTTGCCTACTATTACAAGTACACCAATATCACTGTTAGGGGAGTTTGTCTGAATGTTGTTTGTAAGAGGTGTTACTTTTATACGTAGAATATCTCTGTGGCGTTGGCTTCCTGTTGGCAATGAACCGGTAGTGTCTGTCTGTTAGGTCAGCAGCCCAGAGGCTGGTTGGATCCTCAAATAGCACCACCAAAGGTTATGCGGTTATAAGGAAACCGCAAAAACCAATGGCAGCACCAAAATAAGGCGTACTAGGCAAGACGAGGAGTAAGGTAGTTTGCCATTGCTTTCCTCACTGGGTCAGAAAGTGCTATTGCAGCACGACTAACCCTATGAGCAACACCTTTCATAACACTCAGATGCACTAGTCATGCTCTGAATGCCATTACTCAGTACCACCCATACCCTAGCAGCTTCCATATTGTCACAGCCATGGATGAGACTGGGACTTCGGTGAAAGGTACACTTTACTCTGGCCTGTGCCAGAACCGGTAGTATTTGCTACTATTTGCCTGCTGTAACTGGGAGCCTTATTTCATTTTGAAACTCGACTACTATTTTATTAATGGAACTCAGTTATATATAGTGGAACTGGGAGTTCTCCTTCTTCCCTACAGATGGGATTAGTGTTAAATTGTGACAGTGCGGAGTTGGGTCATGTCTTCTCCTGCTTCCCTCTCCCTCTGCTGATTGGCTTCACGTTATTCCTTCTCGAAAAATAATTGAAGGACTCGCCTGGCGGTGTCTTTGCTGACAGCCAACCTCGAATTGAAAAGTGTGCAGTTTTGGCCTATAAGTGGCCACAGAATGGTGCGTGGATCCGACAGCTCTGCACTCTGACCGACCAGTCGAGGAGAGCAGAGCAGACGAGTAGACGAGTGGTGGTCACGGCTCTACAGTGGCTCTACGCCTCAGTATTCGGGAGACGGAGAGGGGCTGTCCTGAGCGTGGTTTTCCGTGTTTTTCTATTCTCCTGTCACCTTGACCGCACATCTCCTTCACCGATAGAAATATCCTGGCCTCAGGGACGGCGTCACGTCTAGGAGGCCCGCCTCCCGCTTCAGGGGAGGAGTGAAAACATTTAGTAGTAGATGATGCGGGATGTGTGATGAAGTATGATGGAGTATTTCATGAGTGATATATCAAAAGTTGAACGAAAGATTTGAAGTGAATCTATAATCAGTACTTGTTTTGACTATTTTTATATGTCCGTGCGATGATTTCTACTGAGGCTTAACATTGATTATTAAATTATGCAATCAGAGGTTATTGTTAACTGTGCTTTTCACGCTCTATAAATTTCCTCATCACCTATTACTGAATCTATAATTTTATAAGAAAGGGGTTTATTTCAGTTAAGTTAAATGGTTCTTGTTGACTCTGTCAAAATTTAATACTGGCATATTATTAGATATTTGTTCTTCATATTTGTTTATATTATCGTCAATTTCAGTATTCTTATTAATTCTAACATATATTTTCTCCGTTCGTGTTTAGAAAAATAAAGTTTTCATGCAGGATACAATCTGTTAGGATCCTTCCTCCCACTGGTCTTTGTTCGCATTTTTCTTTTAGTTACCATTCCTTATGACGCTTTCTGGTCCCACGTCTGTTGCGGGGCTGTAACAAAAATGAGAAACAAACAGTTAAAATAATAAAATAAAGAAGTAAATTAATAAATTAGTACACAAAATTTCAATCCCGGTGACCTCTGTGTTTCCTTTATTAGTTCAATACGTCGTGTCGAGCAAAATAATATATAATACAACATAATGCAAGTCTTCGCCGTAAATTTCTGGTTTGGGTGGAATGGAATCCTCAACTTCTCATTCTAAACAGTTCTCAAACTATGAAAGCTATTTTATGTTTCTTTTCTTTAATGTACAAAAAAGTTGTTCCTTAACAGTACACAACGCTTTTAATTATGTAGTTGCGCAATTAGTGGAGAGCTAAATATAGCGCTTTCATCCTTGTTTACCACATTTCTCGTTAAAACTCATGGCGTTCCATTTGCTGAACAACTCGTTAGATTACTGTTTTACACTAAATTCTCTGATAAAAAAAAAAGCTCAGGGAATATTGCCAGCATTGTTTCTATACTTACCAAAAATAATCTGTGAGAAAAAAAATATAGCAATATACGATAAACTTTCCATGTCACTATTTGATGGTTGCATTTTTTTTTTTTTTTTTTTTTACATGTTTCCCTGGCCGAAGCGTACAATATTTGATTTCATACTATGACATAATTACCTTCCTCCCGTACTCAAAAGTGTACGGAAAATGTCACTTTATCGTACTGTAATTAATTTCCACACAGTTTTATTACAAATCGTCTCTGATCGGTTGAACTCCGCTTCACAGTAATGAAAACACGGATAGTCAAAGAGATCACGAACCAGGGAACACCAATCTTAACCTTGTTGAATTGTTTCACCGTCTGATTGCAGCACTGTGACTCCTTGCTCATCTACACAAAAATGGTGCCTCTATATTCCCAGCTCAAGTAATGAAATGAAATGGCGTAGCCTATGGCTTTTAGTGCCGGGTGATCCCAGGACGGGTTCGGCTCGCCAGGTGCAGGTCTTTTGAGTTGACACCCGTTGGCGACCTGCGCGTCCTGATGAGGATGACATTAAGATTAAGACAGGGTAATGAACCAATGATGGTTAAAATTCCCGACCCTGCCGGGAATCAAACTCGAGACCCCTGTGACCAAAGGCCAGCACGCTAACCATTTAGCCAGGGAGCCGGACCGCAGCTCAGGTAATCTGACGTAATCGCAATACTGACTAATGTGTAGGTTAATCCACTGTCAAGAGATAAATATCGCATATATTACTTAGGTATATCATAAAGTTAGCATTACCTTCATTAATCCATGCGTAGAGGACCATGTTTACGACTCTGGTAGCTTACTGGATTGTTCCTTGCTTGAAATAAATTTTTTTAATGTTTTGTTACAACGTAACTCCATGTACACACCTCTTATACCTTTCATAGCAAGACTCGAGCAACGAAATAAGGAAACGTCAATGCATGAGTCAAACATGGATGATTTGCGCCGCGACCGAATCAAGAACATTTATAGTTAAATTAATTTAATTTAAAATAAATAAACTCACCACAGTATGACATAAAATACTGTAAACAGCAGCCACTAACGTTATAAGTTTACGCTACTCGTTTCGAAACATATCACTCGTAACGTACAAGATCACTTTCCGTGACAATTGCCTAAATAACTATATATGGCTCCCAGAATCCGCACCTTAGACGTATAAATGTATTCAACTGGATAGTTTTCAAGACTGGATGGATTTATAGACACGTTAAAACACTTCCTTCGATACGTAGCAGTTTTATAACAATGTTTCTGAGAACGCCGGCTTATACAGAAGCTGCGACAGAAATTCTTTGGCATATTGTTTATGGAATACATACAGGGTTGTCGGGAACAATATGAACCGAATATATAAGCGTTAGAGCGTTGGTCATACTGATAGGTAATAAAAAAAATACCTCGATATCTCGCGCCGTTGTCTTTTACGATTATTAGCTGCTAAAGTTAGCTAATCAGATCACCTCGCGGGTGAATTTAAATGGGCTTTATGAGGCGGTGTTGCTAAATCTACACGTGGCTTGGTCGGGCCTGAGAGCCATGCCGAGAAATGAGCATCGAACACTAACCCACCGTGGGTTTCAGTCTGTGCCACCGTAGCGTGCTTGCTATGGGGCGAGCCTATCAGCAGGGAGAGCCATGTTGAAATCCCTCCCCTGGAGAAGTTAGTTTCTTCTATTGGTGATCTCAAGCCGTTCAAAAGCCACGTGAAGATTTAGCAACACCGCCTCCCAAAGCCCTTCTGAAGTCGCCCGCGAAGCGATGTGACTGGCTACGCTCAGGAGCTGATAAAATTACAAGGGCGTGAGATATCTTATTTTTCATTTGTTATCAGTATGACCAACCTTCTAACCCTCAAATACCCGCTTTACGTTGTTTCTGACCACCCTGCTTATATATTTGACCAATTTTCTTTACGTCGCACCGTCACAGGTAGGCGTTTATGGCGACGATGGGACAGGAAAAGGCTAGGAGTGTGAAGGAAGTGACCGTAGCCTTCATTAATGTACAGACTCAGCATTTGCCTGGTGTGAAAATAGGAATCGTTCTTCACAACTGCCGCTAGTGGTTTTCGAACCCACTGTCTCACGAATGCAATCTGATATCTACGTAACCCAAACCGCACAGTCACTTGCTCTGTTTATGGAATAGAAATGTAAGAATCAGGCGTATTGTCCCAGCTTAGGGTTACCAGTGAGGACATGAACGTTACCTACAGCGGAGAAAAGAGGCTCCAGTATGGTGTTAATGGCGGGAGAAGCAACCAAGCTTTCGGGTTAATTGAGTAAAGGGTATCTGTATCCAAGTTGGGCGCAGATATTAACCGTAGAGTCTGTGCCCCACAGAGGTGGCTACAACTGCGACTGCTCCCTATGTTAAGGGCGGCTGTTGAATAGCCTATAATGGCATTGAGAAAGGCAACGGGAAACCACCTCATTTTTCCCCCGGGATATGATTTGGTCACACCCAGGTTTTGACCTGCCAAAAACAGAACAGCCTATGATGATGATGATGATGATGATGATGATGATGTTTTCTGGCAGAAATACTTTTTCATTGGTAACAAATCATATCATCTTACTGCCTGGAGAAGAAAAGGAATAATGAAATGTGAATTCGGACTGAAGTCTCTTAGAGCTCTGCGGCGAGAAATCTAGAAGAGGTAGATAAATTCACATATTTTGGATTGGTACTCTCATATTTTAGAACAAGGTTTCGTCGCAAGGGCATTTTCTTTTAAAAAAATCCACCTGTTCAAAACTGTACAACTAAATTTAGTTATAAAAGTAGTCAATATAATCTCGAATTAGTACGTGTTTTGGTCGTTGTATGGACCATCTATCTTCAGCTAATGCGAATAGTACAAGTTGGAATTAAGAGATTACAAAGGCATTTAAACAAAAATACAAAAGACGGATAACTTTAGAAAACATCTTATAAAATAATAGTTGTTTTGCGTCTAAGAAGGATAAAAAACTAATCCCGTTAATTTTATTTGAAAGTCACAATAAACAAAGTCCAGGGACAGTTTTTAATTTAACTGTCCTTAATTTAACTGGTATAAAATTACACTCTAAATTTAAAGGTGGAGACTAAAATTGCAACATATAGAAAATTCAAATATCCAAGTTTTTTAGCAGCCAAAGGCAGGTATTTATTCAAGTGAAGGTATATACAGTATGTCCTCTAATGCTTCGTCACTGCATTGTTCTACAAGATAGGATTGTTATAGTGCGTGAAAGACGCACTAGCCATCAGTTCCTTGCAAAGGTGTAGCAATCCATCTAATGAACCCCGTGCCACACTAGCGCGAAACGCTAGTAATTCGCGAATGAAAAGGCCTAAATGAGCTTAAAATTTGCAATCAGTGGAATGAAATTATGTCTCCCTTTTGGGAACTTAACTTTTAATATCGAAATTTGTTAAGAACACTTAAAAAGCTAACCTTTTTTTTTTTTTTTTTTTTTGCTAGTTGCTTTACGTCGCACCGACACAGATAGGTCTTATGGCGACGATGGGATAGGAAAGGCCTAGGAGTTGGAAGGAAGCGGCCGTGGCCTTAATTAAGGTACAACCCCAGCATTTTCCTGGTGTGAAAATGGGAAATCACGGAAAACCATCTTCAGGGCTGCCGACAGTGGGGCTTGAACCCGCGATCTCCCCGATGCGAGCTCACAGCCGCACGCCTCTACGCGAACAGCCAACTCGCCCAGTAAAAGCTTTCCTAACTTAACATGTGTAAACTAATTCACTGAGTTGGGCTGAATAGCTCAGACAGTAGAGCGCTAGCCTTCTGAGCTCATGCTTACGGGTTCGATTCCGGCTCAGTCTGGTGGTATTTTTAAAGGTGCTCAGATACGTCCGGCTCGCGCCGGTAGATTTAAGGGCACGTAAAAGAACTCTTGGGGGACAAAATTCTAGAAACTCGGCGCCCCCGAAAACCGTAAAAGTAAAAGCAAATCAGTGGGACGTCATACCAATTACATTATTCTTATTTTAGTAATTCACTGTACAAAGACAGATTTTAATTTAACTGTTCTTGGACTTTGTTTAACGTGACTTTCAAATAACATAAAAGGAATTAGTTGTTTTATATCCTTTTTAGACGCAAAACAGCAATTATTTTATAAGATGTTTTTAAAAATGTATTCGTGTGTTTTATTTCTGTTTAAATGTCTTTGTAATATTTTAATTTTATTTTGTGCTGTTGACGTTAGCTGAAGATGATCCATCCAAGGGCCGAAATATTCGATATTATATTGAATATTTCTATAAGTAAATTAGCTGTACGGTATTGAATAGGTGGATGTTTATTTAAACAAAATTTCCTGTTGGAAATAAAGTTCGTTTGTTGTAATTGGTACTCTCAGACAAAGCAGCCATCGAATCACCTGTAGCAACCAGGACGTGTCAGCTTGAACTCAATAAATACACGGTAGGGTAACTCTGTAATTATGCATTTCCGGACGCAAGTTGCCACATTCTGTTTTACATTTTTCCATATGGGGAATTCAGTTTTGACACACCCTGTATATCAATATCTACTGTAGTCTCGAAGGAAGGTATCCGTTGTTAACGATTCGCTCCGAACGAGAAACAAAAAAAATTAACTGCAAGAGAACTCCAAGAGTAATCGAACTCAGTACCAAACTCGACGACCGTGGTGCTTAATGCTATCTATCAGTTGACGACTAAGTGGGAGATCATGTGTTCGATTCTTGACTCATTCACGGCCGCTATCGCATGTTTCCTAATTGAAGGCCACTTTCCTAGACTGCATCACGTGATAATATCTATCCTTCACTCAGTTAGCCTTGCTATGCTAAGGAGACCATATGAGGTAACATTCAGATCTCACGGACCTTTACAGGATTACTAACTAACCTAACCCCATGGAACGGCAGCCCTTGAAGGGCAATGGCCTACCATGAATGACTTGACATTCTGTTTTACATCTTTCCATATGGGGAATTCAGTTTTGACACACTCTGTTATCCAGATCGATAGCTACAGTCGCTTAAGTGCGGCCAGTATCCAGTATTCGGGAGATAGTGGGTTCGAACCCCACTGTCGACGGCCCTGAAGTTGGTTTTCCATGGTTTCCCATTTTCACACCAATCAAATGCTGTACTTTAATTAAGGCCACGGACGCTTCCTTCCCATTCCTAGCCCTTTCCTGTCCCATCGTCGCCATAAGACCTACAGCTGTGTCGGTGCGACATAAAAGCAACTTGCAAAACAGAAAAATACACACCCTATATATCATTATCTACTGATATATCGAAAGGAAGCTATCCATTGTTAATTATTCGCTCCGAACGATAAAGAAAAAAAGTAAATACAGGAGAACTCCAAGAGTTGATGCTTAACGCTGTCTATCGGTTGACGAGTAAGAGGGAGATCAAGTGTTCCATTCTTGACTCATTCACGGCCCTTATCGCATGTTTCCTAATTGAAGGCCACTTTCCTAGACTGCATCACGTGATAATATCTATTCTTCTATCCTTTTTTCCATTTCCTGACGGGGAATCGAACCCACGTCCTTCTGGCTGAACCGAGGACATGGTGGCAGTTGTGATCAGTGTTTTAAGAGGAAGTAAGTTACAGTTAAACAACAACCATTATCGAACCGAAGAAGCCTTTACCTCTTCATTTAGGCAGCCCCTATGACATGCAGTGTAGGAAAATTTCCGGCATCAGAAATGACTTTCATGGCAGTAGATCCAAGAATTTCTCCTTATGGGACTGACTTGAGCCCGGATCTTTAGGCAGTAAGTGGTTAGAATGCAAACTTACTGAAGCTAGTAAAAAGTATAGTCTATTCTGCACACCGGTTATGCTATGAGATTTGCATAAACATTAGGCGTGCCGCCCGTCAGAACCCCAGATTTTGTGTTACTCTCGCTATTTTACGGAATCTTGGGCTAGACGTCACTTTCTAACAACCATCGTAAATTTTGACTTCCTAAAATTCCTGGATCTAAAGGTGACGTTTGTTTTTATTCTTTTTCTAGTAGTCCTTCGAGGGAAAAGAGCGTATCTATCATAGTGATTATTTGCTTACCACGGTGTAAGTTCCGGTGTCGGTGGGATAGCAAGGAGAAAGTAGTGGCATTATCGTTAATTAACCCAAGAATTAGCAGTTGTGTTATTTGAAACGACAGATGGTTCTGAGATGATTATTTTCACTCATACATTAAGAAATATTGTCTTTTAAAGTAGTTACACTATCACATGTTATAAATCGAATTAAATATCATTTCCTACAGATTAATTATAAATAATATTCGTGAGTACATTAAATTTGGTATGAACCCTACTCGATGAAAATGCAATAGATTTAATATTTCATAATTACACATTTTATAGTTGCTTCATAGAAATGTTTGCAAGATTATAAAATGAGTATCTGTGGTATTCAACATAACTTTAGGAAACAGCGTGTTATTGTGGTAGATGAGGGTTTCTCTTTGAAACCCCTGAGCATATCGCATGCATGCACAAGGATCTTTTAGCCACAGAACATAATACTGCACTCAGTAAAAAAAAATCAGAATTTTATAGTGTTACCATTTTTTTATTCGTATATTTTCTTTTTTTGCTATTTGCTTTACGTCGCACAGACACAGATATGTCTTATGGCGACGATGGGACAGGAAAGGGTAGGGGTGGGAAGGGAGCACCCGTGGCCTTAATTAAGGTACAGCCCCAGCATTTGCCTGGTGTGAAAATGGGAAGCAACGGAAAACCATCTTCAGGGCTGCCGACAGTGGGATTCGAACCTACTATCTCCTGAATACTGGATACTGGCCGCACTTAAGCGACTGCAGCTATCGAGCTCGGTTCGTATAATTTAGGACTAATGTTTACTTTCCTTGAAAGTTTACTTTAACTAATTTACATGAAGATACTTTATACATGCACATAAATTATAAAACAATTTGACTCTTGGCTAATAATTACAATAGTCTGGATCTGGAAACTGTCTTGAAAAAATCCACTTGTTGCGATTGTTGGATCAATAGGGCGGACGGTGCCTTTTTTCCAGCCGCAGTCACTCGAACCGAAGATCAGTCTCTACATTAGCTCTGTTTCTGTACTTCGTTTTCATTTGCGTGAGAGCAGAGCAGAAAAGATGCACTCACAGAGGTATGTTGTTATGAAAGGCAGGATTTCCTTTAGAGATATTGTAAGGGAAAGAGGATGTCAGTCAGTCAGTCAGTCAGTCAGTCAGAGATGTGGAGTTGTGATACATTCATGGACCTTCCTGGAGCTAAGCATGCCATACCGGGCGAGTTGGCCATGCGGTTAGAGGCGCGCGGCTGCAAGCTTGCATCCGGGAGACAGTGGGTTCAAATCCCACTGCCGGCAGCACTGAATATGGTTTTCCGTGGTTTCCCATTTTCACACCAGGCAAATGCTGGGGCTGTACCTTAATTAAGGCCACGGCCGCTTTCTTCCAACTCGTACGCCTTTCCTTTCCCATCGTCGTTATAAGAGCTATCCGTGTCGGTGCGACGTAAAGCCACTAGCAAAAAAAAAAAAAAAAAAAAAGCCACTCCATCTCATTATTCATGTCATACTTCACTTTAGTTTTTACTTTGTCTCTGCCAAGATATTGTGGCTACCAATAGTTGATCTTCATATTCAGTTTCAAAGACGGATTTATGATCCGCGAGATTTTTTCAACCAGAGGCTGAAAATGTGGTCTTTGTGTGGATACAAACAATTCAATTTGTTTCACAATTACAACACTTACACTGCCTTGTAGTAGGCCTATGTTTTTATCCCGCTGCTAACCTTCACTATTATCCAACTCGTTGGTTGAATGGTCAGCGTACTGGCCTTCGGTTCAGAGGGTCCCGGGTTCGATTCCCGGCCGGGTCGGTGATTTTATCCTTCATTGGTTAATTCCAATGGCCCGGGGGCTGGGTGTTTGTGCTGTCCCCAACATCCCTGTAACTTACACACCACATATAACACTATCCTCCACCACAATAACACGCAGTTACCCACACATGGCAGATGCCGCCCACCCTCACCTTACAAAGGCTGCACTCGGCTAGAAATAGCCACACGAAATTATTATAATTATTACCTTCACTATTTATCGGTCACGTTAAGAGTTACATATTCTGTATGTAAATTATACACAGATGAGGATTAGTTACTACATTTAGTATAATGGTCTATGAATTGTATGTGTACAATCAAATTTCGCTCTTCTTAACTTACATTATTGTTATGAACCCCTCGGACTATCGTTGCGACTCCCCAGGCTTCTGCGGACCACAGTTTGGGAAAGAGTGTGGTAGATGATAATGATGTGCGTAATTTATGAGTCGCATTCATGGAGGGGACTGAACAGACACCCACTTCCCAAGCTATGGGAATTAACCATTCACTATTAAAATTCCATGACTCGGTCGGAAATCGAACCTAGGATCTCGAAGCTCGAAGACCAAGCTGCTGATCAGTCAGCCACGAAGCTCGACATAGCGGCAGTACGGCTGTTATAGAGGTGTAAATCCTCATACAGTAATACTGTCAGCATAGCCTGAAATGACAAGTTAAGTTCAAGATAATATACTTACAAGTCAAAGAACAGCAGCATTATAGTGAAAATAATCCCGGAGATGACCGAATCTTTGTAAGCGTTGACGCTTAAAGCACCAGCGAAAACATACGAGTGTTCTGAATGTCACAAATGTGGAGCTGGTGGTTATGAAACTTCCCCATGTGGGTAGGGGCAGTAGAATAACACCTACGGTATTTCCTGCCTGTCGTAAGAGGCGATTAGAAGTAACCCCGGGGCCTCTTAACTTGGGAGCGTGGGTTGGTTACCATGGGGGCCCTTAGCTGAGTCCTGGCATTTTTCTACTTGTGTTAGGCTCCGCACTTTCATCTATCCTGTTTGACCTTCTTTGGCCAACTCTTGTTCTTTTCCGACTCGGATGGTATTAGGTATCAGGGCCTACGGAATCTTTCATTTTCATGCCATTTGTGGCCCTTGTCTTTCATTAACCTACCGAGCTCGATAGCTGCAATCGCTTAAGTGCGGCCAGTATCCAGTATTCGGGAGATAGTGAGTTCGAACCCCACTGTCGGCAGCCCTGAAGATGGTTTTCAGTGGTTTCCCACTTTCACACCAGAAAATGCTGCGGCTGTATCTTAATTAAGTCCAAGGACGCTTCCTCCCCACTCCTATCCCTCTTCTTCCCATCGTCGCCATAAGACCTATCTCTGTCAGTGAGACGTAAAGCAACTTGTAAAAACATGTCTTTAACCTTGACTTAACCCCACCGTTCTTACCGCCAACGCTTCCCTCGAAAACTAACTGGACAAGCCCTTCAACTGATGTAATCTACCTATTTAATTATTTTGTGTCCGCCTCTGTGGTGTAGTGATTAGCTGCTACCCTCGGAGGCACGGGTTCGAAAGTGGCACGAAAGCTGAAACGGGGTCCATTCAGCCTCGGGATGCCAAGTGAGTAGAGGGGGGTTCTATTCCCTATTCAGCCATCCTCGAAGTGGTTTTCTGTCGTTTCCCACTTCTCCTCCAGGCAAATGCCGGGATGGTACCTAACGACCGATTCCTTCGCTCTTCCTTACATCTTCCCATCCCCACAAGGCTCCCGTTCAGCATAGCAGGTGATACTGCCTGTGCGAGGTACTGGTCCTCATCCCCGGTTGTAGCCCGCCAACCCTAAGTCTCACGTTCTAGGACTCTCCCCTTGATGCGGATAAGTGGGATCCATCGCTGAGTCCGAGAGAAAAATCAACCCTGGGGGTAAACGGTTTAGGAAAGTAAGAAAGAAAGAAAGAAAGAATATTCTTGTACTTTACAAATAATCCTTTTAAAAGGGTTACATCACATGTTTTAAGGACATTTACGTAGGCCGATCGCTGGTTGGGATATTCTTTCTTCTGAGTGGCAGTCATTAATCTTCCGTTTCATATTAAGAATACGGTTATCTTTGACCTTCCTTGGCGGGAAACCAACGTTGTGATAATATAGCCTTCGAAGACAAGATACGTTATCACGAAAGATCCTTCTTGATTTTTTAAAAGAAATAATACATTTGACTACATTGCCGTCCATTAAATTTGCATACTGAATCAGTCCCTCTTGACCAAATATTAAGCCTACCATATCTTATTAAGCACGCAGAATCTGTCGACCTTCCTACATACCGACCATTTAAATGACTATGTAACCGGCTCTCCTTAGCACAGATAAATTATTAATGTAATCTCGAGCAGTAATACTTAGCCTATATAATGCATTAAGTGTGTAAAAATGTAGTAGATCGCTGGCAGACACAATGAGCTTGCTGGTGTTGCGCAAGTCGTGTCGCGTGGGTGGCACTCCGTTGTCTGATCTAGATCTATGTTGACTGATTGACCAGACAGAGCATGCGCCTGTTATTGGTGTCCAAGGTCGCTGGGAAGTGTAGGAACGCGGTAGTATCTCCGCCAAGCCCAATCAAGGCAGTGACCCACCCTCCCTGATGATATTGGATTGACCGGGCGAGTTGGCCGTGCGGTTAGGGGCGCGCAGCTGTGAGCTCGCATCCGGGAGATAGTGGGTTCAAATCTCACTCTCGGTAGCCCTGAAGATGGTTTTCCGTGGTTTCCCATTTTCACACCAGGCAAATGCTGGGGCTGTACCTTAATTAAGGTCACGGCCGCTTCCTTCCCATTCCTAGGCCTTTCCTGTCCCATCGTCGCCATAAGACCTACCTGTGTCGATGCGACATACAGCAAATAGCAAAAAAGAGAAGAAGAAAAAGAAGTTATTGGATAGCACGTTCAGGGAGATGCCTCACAGGGACTCACACAGAGACTTTCAGTTGACCACTGTTTTGCTGTGACCCACCACACTGGTTCAAACCCACACTCTCTCCAACTGATCTACTGGACTGCAGTGTTGCCAGATCCACCTAAATTTCGGAAGGTATTCCCATATTTTTTGAAGTCCCGGGTTCGATTCTTGGCCAGGTCAGAGATTTTAATCTTGTCTGGTTAATTCCTCTCTGGGTCAGGGACTGGGATACCCCTGTGGTTGGTATCCCCTGCCTGTCATAAGAGGCGACTGAAAGGGGCGCCAGGGGCTTTTAACTTGGGGGCGTTTTAGGGGTCGATGACCTCGATGTTAGGCCCCTTTAAACAACAAGCATCATCATCATCATCATCATAACTTGGGGGCGTGGTTCGGCGATCATGGGACCCTTAACTGCGTCCTGGCATTTCTTCTACTTGTGTTAGCCTCCACACTTCCATAAATCCTGAGCGACCATCTATGTTCAAATCTTGTTCTTTTCCGACCCAGATGATATTAGGTATCCAGGCCTACGGAGTCTTTAATTTTCACGCCATTTGTGGCCCTTGTCTTTCTTTGATCGGAACATTCATTCTTCGATGTGTAAGGCCTCTCCCATTCTTTCCATCTGATTAGTGTTAATAGAGGATGGTTGCCCAGGTGTACTTCCTCTTAAAATAATAATCACCACCACCACCACCACCACCACCATTACGGGACAAGGTGTTGGTTGCGACATCCTCCTCTTCACATTCAGACACACCACACTACCAACCACCACAGAAACACGCAGTAGTGAATATATCCCTCCTTACAGGGTATCCGGCCGTAAAACATGGCCAAATCGACATGCGCGACACAGTTCACACCCGCGAACAACATGTGTGGGAAAAGCCAGTAGAAGAAGATTCCGATTTTAAAATATATTTCAGATATTTTTCTTTCAATTTTATTTCGTCAGTTTACCGTCCAGGTTTGGTTTATCCCCCGAGCTCAGCGAGGGATCACACCTCTACCGCTTCAATGGCAGTGTCCTGGATCATCTGACATTTGGACGGTGGTACAATTGGGGAGTAGGACCAGTACCTCGCCCAGGTGGTCTCACCTGCTATGCTGAATAGGGGACTTGTGGGGAATGGGAAGATTGGAAGGGATAGGCAAGGAAGAGAGAGAAGGAAGCGGCCGTGGCCTTAAGTTAGGTACAATCCCAGAATTTGCCTGGAGAAGAAGTAGGAAACCACGGAAAACCACTTCGAGGATGGCTGCGGTGGAAAATGAACCTCCTCTACTCAGTTGCCCTCCCGAGGCTGAGTGGACCCCGTTGCAGTCCGCGTATCACTTTTCAAATTTGCATGGCAGAGCCAGAAATCAAACCCCGGCCTCTGGAATTGACAGCTAAACACAGTAACGACTGCACCACAGAGGCTACACCCAGAAAATAGGAAATTAAACGGGAATCTTGTGATATTTTGCGTCGTCACTTATAAACTCAAGCAACTAGACAGAGGAAATTTATACTACTGGCTGCGTGGTTTGGAACACGTAGATTTTAGCTTGCACTCGGGAGATAGTGGGTTCGACCCCGACTGTCGGCAGCCCTGAATATGGTTTTCTGTAGTTTCCCATTTTTACACCAGTCAAATGCTGGGGCTGTACATTATTAAAGGCACGGCCGCTTCTTCCCATGCATAGCCCTTTACTATCCCATCGTCGCCGTATGACCTATCTGTGTCGCTGAGATACAAAGCAAATTGTAAAAACAAAAAAAAATATGTATATTAGAAAATACCATGCGGTTCCTCGTTAAGTACGATTGGTTCTAAGTTGGGTGTGCCATCTTTTCTATCACCTTCTGTCCCTCACATTTAGGATCTGGATGAGTTTCCATACCCATTTCGTCCCAATCTTTCCCATGATTGAGGTACAAACTCAGTTCATTTATTGCAGAATTGGTGTCAACTGCATCGTCTGCAGTACTATTCACTTGAAAATACGCACTGTTCACAATTTTCTCGTCACCTGAAAAGGGATATATAGCCTATTGTTGATTTATGTCCAAAATCCATAGTCATTGTTCGGGAAACGGGTAGTCTCTTGAAAAGCGTAAAACTACGCTTGTCTTATGAGAATGTAATTCCATGCTCGATAAAAGTGCTATTTGCTTTACGTCGCACCGACACAGATAGGTCTTATTGCGACGATGGGAGAGGAAAAGGCTAGGAGTGAGAAGGAAGCGCCGTGGCCTTAATTAAGGTACAGCCCCAGCATTTGCCTGGTGTGAAAATGCGAAACCACGGAAAACCATCTTCAGGGCTGCCGACAGTGGGGTTCGAACCCACTATCTCCCGAATACTGGATACTGGCCGCACTTAAGCGACAGCAGCTGTCAAGCTCGGTACTCGGTCTCGACAAAAGTGATCAGAAATAGGGGTGGTTGGCTTTAAGGGGTGGCACTCTGAAGATCTTCCACTGTATTTTAAAAGGAACTTTCAACAATCATCTTACCTGTTTTAAACAGGTACTAGAACTCAGAAGTTCCCACATAATTTTCCTAGTGAATGGAATGAGACATTAATCTTATAAAGATACCAAGGAATATCAGGGAAAACAATATTCAATGTGTACACTATTCAAATGATCTCATTATACCTACTGTTGAGTTAAATCCTATCTTTGTTTGCCATATCCAGCTGGGTAAAGACTGCACATTCCTCGCTGGCCTGTGCTTCTATGTATCGCCATGCTTTACATGCATTGGTATAATACTGCAGGGAACTACATCATATCTCAAAGATAGGTTAGTCATAGTCATATCTGCCTTGCAGTTATTATTATAATTCAGGTATCCCTTAGAGTACAAATAAAATGTAACTCCTTGGCTCCAGAATGCAAGCTACTATCTCTCTCTAAAACACCATACTTATGTCTACCTATTTAAGAACATCCTCCATTTCTAAGCGTGAGACCAATTATATCAGATATTATAACAGGGATCATGTCCATGTTAGAGCATTAACATCTTCTTTTGGATGTTGGGGATCACCATATGAAGGGTGCAGGAGAAATAAAATAGGTGCCAATTTTTCTACTATTGTGTAAATTGAATTTTAAAGTTTGAAACCACCCTGTAGTAACAATTTCAGGCTCATGCATTCTTCGGTATTTACATATTACAAGCAGGCAATGTAATAGGCAGGCTACATCTCATTATAAAGTATAAGATAATGTTTTATTCATTATAGAACCGGATCGTAAACATTAAACTAAACAAAACTAATGAATGTAAACACCAACACAATAATACAATAATTAATAATGCTCTCAGTGTGTTTAAACTTTGGAAATGAAAGTTGGAACTGCATCTTTATTCAGCTTGCACTTGTCCACAATCAGGTAATGATATAAAATGAGCTTTAGCATCATTATCACACAAGTTTTTCAACACCAGAAGGACCTTCTCAGTACTAATGGGTTAGAGTTCATCATACGGAGGATCCGGCAGTCTGAATTCATGAGGATGAAGACACAGCGCTTGGTAGGCACAATGCAATTAATCTTGCCAAGTGAATGTTTTGTTCATCGTAAGTTTTTAACTCATTTAAATATTTAATGACTCTATTTCTTTTATTTTTAGTCACATTATCGAAGCATTTTAATCTCTCTCGTTTTTTGTAACTCTGCCATAAGAAGGCCTTTTTCATAGGTTACCTGTACATGATCTTCTTTGTCACTAATTTCTGCTGACAGTTAAAACAGTAATCGATCACCAGAATATGAATTTTCTTCAAACTCAGTTCAAACGCATACACAATCAGTTAGCAACATTAAAATGAACAGCAGTTTAAAAAAATGAAGAACTAATTCATGACAAATAGCAAACCATTACAGAAAATGCTGCAACTCTTACATTATTATACAATGAAGAAAGAGAATGTCACAGCAACATGGTGGCATTCATTGTTATTCCACACCTGCGCAGTGACATTTATGTTTCATCCCCTGCATACTGATTATTCCATCCTCGTTTTTGGGACGACTATCATGGATTTAGCTCTGTTCACAGCCCCAACATAAAATTTCGCTCACCTCTCTGCCAAATAAGCTAAGAGCCATCAAAGGAACAACGAAGGTATGGAGGACTTCCCTTTGGGCATCTAGGAGGGAAGCAGTGGTATTACTCGTATTTCGTCTTCGAATCGGCCACGGTATAGGAACGCACCATTATTTACTGAAAGGAGAACCCCTCCGGTGTGTACTTTCGACGATCATCTTACCGTGGTACACATCCTTACGGAGTGCGTGGACCTGGCTGATCTGCGCCGTAGTTTGAAACTCAAGAGGACCATCCCCCTCATCCTACGAGATGACGAGCAGTCAGCAAACCTCATCATCAATTTTATGAGGGATAGTGGGACTGTTTTATCGTATATAAACGTAATGTTTCCCATTGGCTTTTATATTATTGTTTACTATGTTTTATTGTATTCACTCTGTGTTCATATATTTTCATGATTTTTTTTAAAATATTACTTTGAATAACATATATTACCGCATTGCTCATTTTATCATAATACACATTTTCCATCATTTTATCAGAAAATAAGGCATTGCGAATTAGATCCACTGATTATTTTAAACTCTTAATCAATTTTCATCATCGTTTGTTTTAAATTCTAGTCAGTAGATACTTTTTAACATTTTAATTATCATGTCCTTCCGTTTCACCTCGTACCTTTAGGGATCGGCGACCTAGATATTAGGCCCGTTTAAACAACAACAACAACAATAATAATAATAATGATAATAATAATCATCATCATCATCGTCATATTCATAGCTGCATAATCACCTCATTTCTCTAATTATTTTACATTTATTGTTTTTATCTGTACCCTTAATATGCATTTCTATATGTATTTTTTTCACGGTAAATAACTCTTACACATTTTTGGAAGACTACTTTTTTCAAATCAAGATCGCTGCGTTCTTTCCTTGGCATCCTGCCGTTTCTCCCTCGCCCAGTCACTGTTCTGCTTTTGTTCTTTATAGAAACTATTGGAGGTTTGATTTGTAACCGGCACTGTGTTTGATTTGAGATGTCCTCTTGCCTTAGTGCAGCCTTGTTGATGTTCTTCCTCACCTCCTGGTATCACTTGTCAGAAACTTTAAGTCTACTGTCAAGTATCTGAAAGATTTGTTTTTTCAATCGCTGTCCATTCATTCTGAAGAGATGTCCAGTAGAACCTCTTCTTTTCGTAATAGATTTCACTAGTTGAATACAGTTCTTCAACTCCCCTCAATGTTCCTCTCAACTTTCTCAGTGTCTCTTAGTCCAGCCTTCCCAGTCATTCGGAGGCACTCACTAGCATAAAGAATTTCGTTTAAATCACAATGTTGTAGTGTCTGATCTCCGCCTGTAATGACCTTGCTTCCTCCTTATAAATAATGTAAGTTCTACGACCATCTTATCTGGCTTGCTGTTGTTGGATTCCCTTTCACATTTTTAATGCAATATTTTATTCTAGTGATTTTAATTTTTTATCTCTTTTAGCGCTTTTAGTCTTTTAATATTTCCTTATCGAATAGGTATGCAATTTAAATTTGATTTCTTATTTTGATCTTCTATGATATTTTAAAATCGATACCTTATTTAGTTGGATCACTTTACATGCACTTGTAAAAAACAATTTTATAGAGGTTAAATCATTGTGCGTCAGACTCAGTGATTGCTTAAAACTAAACTACATTTTTTACTACATAAAAACGTCTTGATAAACTAGATCGCGGGAAGAAACAAAAATATAATTACGTAATTTATGTGTTGCTACTTGTATCGTTTTATTGAAACACAGTATTTAAATTTAAAATCGCTTTTCCCTTTGCGAAAATCAAATGATTATAAGTATGTCGGCTGCTAATTTCAGATGGCCACCAGTCATAAGACATGGCCTGTACGGTTGCTACGTACGGTAACATGGTCTGGCCATCAATACATACTTCACATCACAGCCTGCGCGGTTGCAAGGGGCAAACTTCCCTTACGCCAACTTCCGTTACTCATATGTTTAGATGACTCCCAGCCATAAGACATATTTATGTCAATTTGAAGAACATTGCAGTATGTTATGCAATAGCGTTAATAAAAGACAATCTCCAAATCACTGAACGGAATTGAAAGACGATCTTAGAACTTTCCAGGTAAACCAGTAAGAGATGTAATGAATAGGTCCCTTATCTTAATTCCTTGCCCATAATTTCTACATTGTTATATAATACCTTATTTCAAAGAAATCCTAAATTTTTCTCTCCGCACCTCTAGAGTCTATCTCTGTACTCTCCGTGGTGAACTTAAGATAAGTTGATTGCGAGGTCTGAATGTCAACACAATTCCCTAGCCTTTAGCTCCATGTAAAGTTTGTAGTTTTCTTCAGTTGTCCAAGTACACTTGCAAGGAGGGAGTAAAAAAATTCCTCTTTCCTCTGAATTTTTATAAAGATGAAATGAACTGAAGAATATTTCCTCGAAAAAAGCACGAAAGGTAGCGAAGCACAACATAACGGGGTATTTTATAAATATTTCCTATAGGAAATGTCTAAGGACACGGCTAAAAGCACGTTATACCCGGGATAGCGTAATAAACGGGAGCGTCTTAACGAGGTTTTGCTTTGGTCAGTGGTTACATTTTAAATTATAATCTCATAATACATCAATGGGCGCGGGTGGCCTAGAAGTTAGGTCCTTCGAACGACAATTACCATCATCATTTCTCATGCAATGCCGAGCTGGTGTATGTGGTACTTTGCGTCATTCCTCGTAATTTTCCCGAATTATTATAGCTTTACTTGTTGTATGTTATTAAGTAATTATTTCTCTTGAATCATTCCTCACATGGTCAACCCATGATATTCTAAGTAGCCATCCGTAAATATTAATTTGGAAGGCTTATACAGTATCTTCTTGTCGTCAATATTCAAGTTAAAATCCAGGAACCTGCTACGCAGGCGTAGCAGGGGGAGAGGTGATACTCCCACGTGGCGCGTCCCAGGTGGCGGATAGGGGGGTCCTAACCGGCTCGCCGGCGGACTTGAGGGAAATAAAATACCTCTCGCGGACCAAACACACACCCCCTGTGGGTGGGGGAGGCATACGAATAATACACCCACGGTATCCCCTGCCTGTCGTGAGAGGCGACTAAAAGGGGCGACCAAAGGATGATTGCATTCGAACCATGAAACTACATGTGATTAGTACCACCACGCGGAGAACACCAAGGGTCGCTTTTACTTGTGCGTAGTACCACTATATTAGGTACGAAATAGGTTTATGATTAGTAGCACACAGGAGCACCGCGCGGTCGGCTTTTGCAGTACCTGTGATTAGTACCACTATATGAGCGGGACCATGGGATGATAGCTACCATGGTTCTGCCTTGCCTGTGATTAGTACCCACTATATGAGGAACACCAAGGGATAGGGAGAGGTCCCTGTGGTTAGTACTTTTATGTGATGAACACCATAGGTTTGCGTTGCCTGTAAATGCCGCAAAGTGAGAAAAACATAGGTCTGTATTATACGTCGAATTTCATAACCTCTGAGTAGTACAATAATGTGTGGAATACCGCAAGTCTCTGCTACTTTTGATTATTACCGCAACAGGACGGATACCATGGTTCTACATTACAAGCGATAAGTATCATTCTGAGGGGCCTTTGATCTGTATTTTGGACCCATTTAGACACCAAGCATTCTCGATTCAGGATTGTGCTTTGGAAGTGGTCCCTTGGTCTGTACTATTATTAACTATGATAGTTTTTTGAGACGGATCCACTGATTCATTCATTCATTCATTCATTCATTCATTCATTCATTCATTCATTCATTCTTCATGGCATTTTTTATTTTGGTCAGTGGATGATTTTGAACTTTTACTTTGTCGTTTCATTTCGTACCATTAGGGGCCGATGACCTCGATGTTAGACCCCTTTAAACAACAAGCATCATCATCATCATCATCATCATCAAGTTAAAATCTATATAAAAACACGGTGAATACGTAGCATTGACGTATTCCGGTTTTCATATCAAGTCTTTTCGACAGAACAGATGCCACATTTTTCATAAATGAGGGTAATGTTCTTTCCGTTTACGTTCTGGTCTCCGTCTCTCATTTAGAGCACTTCTTAAGTTAGATCATCGCTATTTAGAAATTCCTAACCTTACATACTGTATTATACTGAATTACGTTGTACGGCCTTGGAATATCTTAGGCTGAAATTTCTCCCGTCTTGTGCAATGCTTAGTATCGTTTCCCCGAAACATTACCAAAGCAGTCCGTCTCTGAATCTTCGCAGAAACCAGACGTAATGAGGCTAATTGCAAGCATAAATACTGGCCAGTAATTAGGAGAACAGATTGAGATTCTTACGACAGTTGGTTTGAATCCCGTCAAGGGCACGAACGTTTAAGATATTTGTTTACTTATTCACTAGAATGTGTTACGTCTGCTACAGCGTCTTTCTTCTCGTATGATAATATATCTCTGGGGAGCTCCCATTCTGGAGCATTCTTGAAGTGACGACCACTAGATTCTAGGATTGTGGATTCAAAGTCGACAGAGGAAGTCGAATTTTTGAAGGGTGGGGCAAATATTCATTCGACACTCTATGTCGTAATCACCACTACTATTTCAGTAATTCGTAAGTGTTTTGAACTCGGAAACGTGGGTTAGCGACCATGAAACTCCTAACTGAGAATAACAGTACTTCCACTAACAACAGTTTCATATTGACTATATGAGAACTTATTTCCAAAAGGTACCAAATCCAAAATGAAAATTTTCCAGGAGAAAAGATAAATCTTCAGAATGCAAAAAATAACAATGGAAAACTTCCCTTCGCGTTTCTTGGAAGGAAACAGTGGTATTATGTTGTTTTCCGATCGGCCACGGTATAGTATAACAGTCGTATTTACTGCAGGGAGACCCTACCCCCCCGGTGTGTACTTGCGGCGATCATCTTACCGTGGTACACATCCTTACGGAGTGCGTCTACCTGGCCGATCTGCGCCGTAGTCTAAAACTCCCGAGTGCCATCTCCGTCATCCTACGAGATGACGAGCGAAGGTATAGTGGCCTCTTTAATCGTGTATAAAAATGCATTTTTGATTGTTTTTTTTTGTTAACTAAGTTGTATTCTATTTACTCTGATTTAGTTAGTCTGGGTGTATTAATGTGTTCTTCATTAAATTATAATTTCAATATTGTATTATGTAACTTCAAGGACAATGCTTAATTCTATTTTAATCTATCTTTTGTGTCATGTTATACGAAAATGCATTGCGAATTAGATCTACTGATTATTTTAAATTCATAATCATTTTTGCCTCATCACTTGTTCTAAATTCTAGTCAGCGGATACATTTTAATATTTTAATTATTAGTACATTTCGTTTCACCTCGTGCTATTACAGGCCGATGACCTACATGTAAGGTCCCTTTAAACAACAAGCATCATCATCAGAGTGTAAAATTTCAACTGAATATTCGCTTTAGCACTTTTATTATATTCAAGGAGAATGGATGATTTATTATTATACAAGACATTTCCGTTAAAACGTTTACAGTTTAGGAAATATTGAAGAAAAGAGAATGGATTTCGTACTGTTTCGGCAATGAAACTCAGAGCACTTCCGTCTGAAAGTCGTAAATTTCACTGCAGTCATCAGGGCACAGGCTGTATTTAAATATACAATTGTAAACACTCAGTTCTTTACAGGGAAGGTGCAGATCGGTTAAATAATATTAAATTAAGTAATCGAACACAACAATGTAAATTAAACAAACAGTTCTGTTGTTGCAGGTCACGAGCCCCGGAGATGGCTCCTCATTGGCTATATGGTTCTTTCAACTTCGGAAACAGGTCGAAGTCACAAGCACTCATGTCTGGTGAGTACGGAGGGTGTTCCAAGACCTCATTCCGACCCGTACGAAATGCCTTAACCCATCCTGAAACCATCCTATACAGCAATGTATTCTCGCCACAGGTTTCACCTAATCGTCGATAACATTCTGATGCTTTTTTTTTCTTTTCCTCCCACTCCTAGCCCTTCCCTGTCCCATCGTCGCCATAAGACCTATCTGTGTCGGTGCGACGTAAAACAACTATCAAAAAAACAAAAACTTTTTGCTACGGTCAACCTCGATTTTAATCCACGAACGCTGATCAGCTTTTGAAAGCATGCTTTGAGCAGATAAGTCGACACTCGTCACTTCAACGCCACACAGCAACAACACTCCCAACTGTATGACCGTCAAATGCATACTACACATCTACAAAAGCTCCACCTGACCGCTCCCATATCCTATTTGCGCATGCCCGATCTCCTGCGAGTGTCTGGGCTACGTTGCCACTACTTTACTTGCAGCCCTCGTATGTCTTATGGCTGGGGTCATCCGAATATTTGTGTATCGTAACGCGACAAAATGTAGGACTGAATGGTATACCCTGTCAGACTTACGGGCAATGATGTAAGGTATGGATGGATGGTTGGTCAACGTTACCTAGCAACCGTTCAGGCAGTGATGTAAGGTATCGATGGTCAGCATTACCTAAAAACCGTTCAGGCAGTGATGTAAGGTATCGATGGTCAGTGTTTCCTACCAACCGTTCAGGCAGTGATGTAAGGTATCGATGGTCAGACAGTGTTACCTAGCAACTGTTCAGGCAGTGTTACCTAGCAACCGTTCACGCAGTGATGTAATGTATCGATGATCAGACAATGTTACCTAGCAACCGTTCAGGCAGTGATGTAAGATACCGATGGTCAATGTTACCTAGCAACCGTTCAGGCAGTGATGTAATGTATTGATGGTCAGAAAATGTTACCTAGTAACCGTTCAGGCAGTGAGGTAAGGTATCGATGGTCAGACAATGTTACCTAACAACCGTTCAGGCAGTGATGTAATGTATTGATGGTCGGAAAATGTTACCTAGTAACCGTTCAGGCAGTGAGGTAATGTATCGATGATCAGACAATGTTACCTAGCGACCGTTCACGCAGTGATGTAAGATATCGATGGTCAATGTTACCTAGCAACCGTGTAGGCTATGTCTTATAGCTGGTTGCCATATGAAATTAGCAGCCGTTGATGGACGTCCATGACCGGGAGATATATTTACAAAATGATCATTTGATTTGCGCAAATGGAAATGTGGTTTCTTCTTTTATTTATTTCGGAGGGCCCTTACACCTCTTATTCTTTCTTCATATTAGTATTAAGAGGGGATACTTATCTAGGTATATTTTCTGTTCAAGCAGTATCCACCACTACCATCATGCGAGTAGTGACATCTGTAGAAATATGATACCTCAGTTTTAAAACAACTGTTGCTGGACAATTCGAAGAGAAAATGAAAAGACTCAGTATTTGAACCAAGGAGGTTCCAATCTGTCGTTTATCCCCACACAATAGAAAAGATAATATTCGTTTTACTGTGAATATACAATATATATTTGTAATTGACAAAGCTAAATACGTATAAAAATGTGTAATATACAGGATGGTCGTAAATAACGTGAACCGGGTGTATGAGCGTTAGAGGATGCCTGAAGAGAGCTGCACCACCTCCCGATGACGACACGAGTTTTTTTTCCGGCTCCACGGCTGAATGGTTAGCGTGCTGGCGTTTGGTCCTAGGGGTCCCGGGTTCAATTCACGGCCGGCTCGGAGATTTTAATCTCCATTGGTTAATTCCGTTGGTTTGGTGCCCGGATGTATGTGCGGTCTTCAGCATTAGGTTCTTACAGACGTGCAAGTCGCCAGCTCGAAATACCTGCTTCACAGGACGCCAAACGCCTTTGTTATTAATAAGATATAGGTAAAAAGCACTTACATTCACGATGAAATATATTCTGTATACAAATTTAATTCACAAATGCATTTACTGAGTTCAGTGACATACTACAGTACTTAAGTCTTCCAAAAGTGAGCCATCTACTGTAATGATGAACGAAAGTACTACTTACTATAGACCAACGGTGAAGCATTCTATTATTAAATTCAAACGTTATTATTATTATTATTATTATTATTATTATTATTATTATTATTATTATTATTATTATTATTATTATTATTGTTATTAAAACAAGGTTATATTTTACATTAGGGGCTGCCTGGCCGAGGCGGTAAAGTCGTGCTCGGTTCGTCCGGAAGGACGTGGGTTTGAATCCCCGTCAGGAAGTCGTAAAATTTAAGAAACGAGATTTCCACTTCCCGAGGTGCATATGGCCCTGAGGTTCACTCAGCCTACACCCGAAATGAGTACCAGGTTAATTCCTGGGGGCAAAGGCGGCCGGGCGTAGAACTAACCACTCTACCCCGTCATGTGCCGCGGTTAACAATGGTGGAAGCCTTTATCTTCCACTCCTCCAAGGACCTTCATGGCCTGTACGGAGGTGACTTTGTCTTTATAGTTTACATTTATTTCTGTTGGAACATCAATTTTCCCAAATCCGGATATGTTTGGAATACTGTTCGCTAATCAACAGTATTTTATTGTTGGCAGTCGGCAGTTTTATTGATGTTTTGCGTAGTTAAAAGGGAATCCTGTTAAATAAATATTTGATCCCTGTATATATGCGGTAGCTTTATGTTTACCTGTGAGATATGAATGATACCAGGAATGACTATGTGCTTGATACTTTCGTAACCATATCATGTTTATAGTCCACTTAATTCCCCTCCACGGCCTTGGCGTCTCTGCTCAGGGCGTGGATCCCGTAACATTGCTCACGCACTAATTAAATTATGAAATTAGCTCGAACCACGGAATTAATTTATTTTTTGTTACCTCGAGATTTTACCGTGCAACAAAGATGTTATAAGCATTAAATATCGGCTCCATATAATTACCGAGAAAATAAATTTCTTAATCAAGCGTTATAGCCTCCTCCTTTATTCTAATCCATTCGTGGGCTTCCATTCGCTTACTAGTTAGCTGTTGCTCCGTGCGGAATGAAGCGTACAAGTAAACACACCACGTCGGCCACAGAAGTACGGTTTAAGGTGGGCCTATTCTAAAATTCAGCCAAACGCTATGTGACATCCAGGGGATAGGTGTAGAGCATAGGTTACACGGTATGTCTATCTTGTTGACAGGAACTTGAATTCCTAGATAACCCACATCATATCTCGAGGACATACGTACCCAAGTCTGGTCTGACAGACCTCCGTATATTTTTGCATACTACGAACAAATAAATTATTAAGACGGGTCCAATACTAAACTACACACCCTGTGTCATAAATACAATTCAAGTAACACAAACATAAAATAAGAACATTCATATACAGTTTTCATATCAAGTACTTAGAGAACGAAACGTTTTCTTTGAAAATCTCCTCACAATGTAAATTCAAATAATGCGCAAAGCATATTTGAGATTATTTGTTATTATTTACTGGTATAGAAATGTATAGACACAACATGACATACTAACATGAAAATATAAGGGAAAATTGTAAATAAATCAGAAATTATAAATAATTTGTTGACCATATGCTACTGTTTTAATCCAAAGACGACTCGTTAAGTTCTCTGTAGTCCATTGACACCTGTTTCCCGCAACACCGGCTGGTGCAGCAGATTCATGACCTTCTAGTTAGGTCGTGTGATGCTGCACCAGAATCGCTTTCGTGTGGCTTCCAATCCACGTTGGGATTGTGGGAAATGAACTTACGGATGAAGATGAAAGGGAGCGGTACTTTTACCTCCTAGATCTGTGAATGCACCTGCTAGGGATATTTGTTCTCAGCTACGTTGACCCATTTTGACGTCCTGGGAAGCGGAGTGGCTAGCTGTCGGAACTCCCAACAAGCTGAGAGCAATTAAGATGATAACTGCCATGTGGCGATCCTCATTCAGGCCTTCATGGAGAGAAGACGTAGTTTTGTGTAGGCTGAGGATAAGTCATGGAAGATACGCACCCTTATCTTCTATAGAGTGAAGCTACTCCGGTGTGTTCTCGTGGTGCCGAATTCACCATGGCCACACCCTTGCAGTGTGCACCGATCTCTCTGGCCTAAGATGGAACCTTTGTCTGCGGAAGACACTCGAACTCATACTAGCCGATGTCAGGAATACTGCTGATCTCGTCTTACACTTTATGTGTCAGCGTACATTTCAAGTGTTGTGTTACTCAGGGAACTTACGTTCCCTTTGGATCCGTTTGTGTTGTTTTCGTCTTAATACAATATTTTTTGTTTTATTTTGTAATTCTTTGCGAAATTCCTCATTTGAATATACAATTTTTATTTTTCCACTTCATTTGTTCAGATAGGATGATTACCTAGTTAAACTTGCTCTTAAAACAAAAATCACCACCGCCTGATTCAGGGTTAAATATTACTTTCAAGAAACTAAATTCACATTCTTAAAGACTAATGCTTATAGCTCGTCACAGCATCCTAGAACAATTCCCTAATTATACTTTCAAAATTATCATCAGCAGCATGCGATCTGATACCCACGTCCGGTCATGCAGACTGCGTGAAAACTAAACAATGATGCAAACTACGCGATGGGCTGTGAACTGATGTTCTCCTTCAACAACGTACGCACCAATAACAGATTAAAGAACACGACTCTTTCTTCCAGTCAATATAATAATAATAATAATAATAATAATAATAATAATAATAATAATAATAATAATAATAATAATAATAATAATAATAATAATAATTGTACCGGGAGGTACACCCCAACGCCGCGCATTCTAATTCAGATCCTAAAGAACTCCTCTATTGGCAAAACAGTGAAACTGAAACTATACCTGCTTAGAGCTTTACCCAGAAGATGTCACCACTAAAATCTGATGTAATTTTGTTATTGTGAAGTTTCCTGAACTGTGTGAATCTCTACTTATTTTGTTTTCCATTCGTCAAGAAGTTTGGACATTCTCTCATAGATGACACTACCAAAAAACTATGATCATGCACCCTGGTGCTAGGTACAAGAACTTTTGTATTCATAAGTTTTTTTATTGATTGATGTTCATTTATTGTTGGGTTGGCAATATTTCCTATTTATTTCCGCCAGTTTTGAATCTAGCCAATCCATAATTTATGTAATTAATTTTCTACCAATCACAGTCTTCTTCTTATTCTTATTCTTCGATTTTGAGTGTAACTTTTAAACTGACCAATAAACATGAGAGGGTGTGGCTAGTTTAATCTTGAATGGTCTCGAACTTTCCCCGAGGGTTTATAAACTGCGGATTTTCTCGTCTCTTGGCCAATTGATCGTTATCTTACTGAGTGTGTGTGTCAAAGCAGGAGACGGGCGGCCTCTTTCATCAGACAGCAGTACATCGACAAGGTAATGGCCATATAACATCTTTATTTCTTGCTAGCTCCGCAGTTTAACTCGAGGGAAACGTCAGAAACCGTTAACCACGTAACCTTCATTTCTAAAAATGTAACCTTCTGCCGGCTTATGTAATAACATCATAAAATCTTTCGTAAATCGGGGATAGAGAGTGATGTACCCTCTCGAGCTCCCCTTCATCTTGGTTTGAGGTGACTACGTTTTGTAACTGGTTTTCTTCCTTTCCGTAAAGATTTAATTTTTTCTTATACGAGCCACCTCCATAGTTTGGGAATAGTCCCTGTTTCATCGGCCTAGTGCCCCTTATATTTTAAGTGTTCATATCTAGGAGTGCAAGTTTTCGCGTCCATTTATTTTTGTGTTCGGGCCATTTATTGAGCCGTTATTCTTGTTCCATGAAGGCCCAGTAGGTTGGGTATTAAATACCCCTGTATAATCCAGAAATTGTAAGTTGATGTCGCCTTAAATAGGCTTGGAAAACTGAGAAGGCTAGATGTTGTAATTTTGGGAGCAAGTGCTCTTTGAATTAGGGGATTTCTGCCCTTGTATAAATTTGTGCTCTTTTGTAAATTTGAGCCAGTAGCTCAGGATATGTAAAGCTGGGGGGTTTAAAGCCCAAAGAGTTAAGATTCTGAATCTTGGATTTTTTCCCATCTGTTTAATGATTGCTACTTGCACCTGTAAAATTATTAAATTTTATGTTTTGAAAATATAACCTTCAGTTTACGTTTTAAATTCAATTCTTGACATTGCAGTTAGACCCATTCACTCCGGCACCTTCTTTCACCTCTGCGTTCCATAAGAATCCCCGGAATAATAATAATAATAATAATAATAATAATAATAATAATAATAATAATAATAATAATAATAATAATAATAATAATAATAATAATAATAATAATCGTATGGCCTCAGCTACCGTGTGCAGACATTTTAATTTGACGCCGTCTGACTGCTTGCTCGTCAATTTCGATGTTTCGTTTTACTGTACGCTTACTAGATGTCAGAGTAAACTAAATCACTCTTGGGTGTCTATGGCTGAATTTTAATGAATTTTGTCACCAGATCATTTACATGTCGACATCGTAAGACATTCAACATCTCCCCAGTTCGTTTCAAGAAGCTGAGCGAACCACGTTCTAGCAGACGTCAGTTCAGAATTTTAAACCCTTTGATTGGCTGGGAATCGAAACCGGAAATCCGGGTGCAAAGCAGGTAGACTACACGTATACTACGGAGGTGATACTCGAAAAAGGAAAGCTCAAGGAAAAAGTGATTGTAGACTTACTTCATTGACGTTTTGTGAGGAATGAGCGTGAGAGTAGAATGGCAGTTACTAGCTTCTCATCTCATTATAATTATAATTTCGGCCAATGTAAATAGGATTTTTAAAATTTAAAGAAAACATCCTTGTACTTTCAACCCAACGTAAAACTGGAGGACCCGTGGATGTGATCACGACATCAATAATCGTGTGAGGCTACAAAGTTGCTTGCTCATTACCATAATAAGACCACGTTAATGATCACTTCCGTGGATCAGTCGTAGAGTGCTGGCTTCCTGATCCCAAGATCACAGGTTCAAATTCGGAAGAGGTCGTTGGATTTTTTAACGGCAGAAAAATGTCCATGCTGTATCGTAAGATGTCGACCTATTTAGTGTTGCCCAAACAAAATTAATTAAAACTCAGTAACTGGAGGCTCTCCAGAGAATCGGTTTGCTCTGCGATCTGGTAGAGGAAAATAGAACGTTGAAATTGATGCACGGTCAGCCTAAATGGCGTCAAGTTAGAAGTGTCTGAAACAATACAGTTATTACTGCTATTACCATTGTTACAGTACGAAGCAATTAGGGAACATTCCTAGGGGTGGGGGCTTCTTTCAACACAGCTCGAGAAGATACAGTTGCTTTTTGTGTCCTTGCAGCAACTTGTAGACTATTCATGAGTAGAGATCGGATTTTTAAGCAGTAATAGGTTAAAATGCAAACTTACTGATGTGAGTAACAAGTATAGTCTAGCCTGCACAATGGTTATGCTATGAGTTGTGCATAAATATTAGGGATGGGGCCAATTCGCAAACCCTTGTATTTATGTTAGTCATACTACATTATCGAAGAGCGGGCTAGACGACACTTCCTAATAACTAAGTTTGCAGTCTAACCTGTTAGAAAAGAAGGCAAAGCCATCTCAGTGCAGGCCATGAAGGCCCTTGGAGGTGTTGCAGGTAAAGGCTTCCACTATCCGACACCTCGGCACTTGATGGGGGTAGAGTGCTTAACTCTATATCCGGCCGCCTTTGCTCCTAGGAATTAACCTGGTACTCATTTTTGGTGTAGGCTTAGTGAACCTCAGGACCATATTCACCTTCGGAAATGGAAATCTCGTTTCTTAAAATTTCGACTTTCTGACGCGGAATCGAACCCACGCCCTCGCGGGCAAACCAAGCACGTTTTTACCCCCCTCCTAATGGCAGCCTATTCTGGCCTATTACTGCCTAAAGTCTATCCATGAGTATGTTGGACCATCTGCAGGACCGTTATGAGGTTGCACATTTCGAACACATGCAGGACCGACACAGTTAGATACGTGTTGGCGAGGTTATCTTGCTTGTCGTAACGACGTTTCTTGACGTTCATAGCTTGTTAGTAAATTTCAAAACTCTTTGAGTTGATAGAAACTGTAGTACTCGTAGTAGTAGTAGCAGCAGATTTTCTCATCATGTAAACGATAGGAAATTGTACTTAAAGGCACTCAAATACCACGAACTTTAGTTGATATCTCCGGAACGGGATCTACACAACTAACAGATTTATCACTGATATCATCCAGAATGTCTTCGAAGGAAAGGTCCTAGGGAAGAAGTCGAGAGGAAGATTACGTCTCTCATACCTTAGGAAAATAATCACTCAGCTGGGTTTTGCTTCCTATGTCACGATGAAAATGACTGCTGAAGACCGTGGGATGTGGCTGCAGCGACAAGGCTTTATTCACGACCTGTATAGAGTATAAAATTGCCTACATCGTAACCAATAACTAGATGACTCCTATTTCTCACGGTAAATGTTGGAGCTTGCCTGCAGGGGTCAGAACCACAGATGAGGTTTAACGATTGCGATACCGGAAATGTAATAAAACTAGGTATTCAAGAAAGAAAACTCTATCTGAACCTATTTTTAAGTGCTCACTTTATAGCAGCCGGTACTGACTCAAACCTTGAGGGCTGTAGTGAAAGTACTGGGCGTTTCACACAATTAAATCTCCTTCACACCCACAAGTAACGAAATGTAAACAAGCCAGAGAGATGGTTCTTATGTGGACAAACCAAACACCGGGACACATTATAATGGAAGATATCTCCGGAATAAGGATATAATCAACAAATTTTTCAAAAGGGAGATTTCAGTTCAAATAGTGTGTCATGTTGTGGTGTCATCGTATGTCTAATATTTGAACTTCAAGCTGGTTTGCAGCCAGCAGAAAGCATGGAACATCGGTCAAAATGGTGGACAGTGCTGTGTTGGTACATCTCCAGGTGTAGATCATTTAACTAAAGGCCATAAACGAAATCACATCTATATTTCGGAATTTTTTTTGGCATTATTATTATTATTATTATTATTATTATTATTATTGACAATATTATTTGCTATCATTTGTGTTCCAAGTACATGTAAAGGATTTCTCTTCTGTTATATACAAACAAAATATATACTTGCAGATTATTTTCCATTGTATCACTTACAATCCAAATGTTATTTTTAACAACTTATAAAAATTAAAATATTACTTTTAATAGATGAACTCATTTGTACACTTATAAGTGCAATTGGTTCAAGTAGCGTATACCATGAAATAAACCCAACAAATAATCTTCCTCTCTCCTGAAAAATTACTGAATGTTGGTAACATCCTCATTCCGGGGAGGTTTTCAACTGTTATGGGTACAATAGAACGTAAGACGTGCTTTCACCCCTAGATCTTGTAACCCTTTTGAATAGAGGTGAGCTGCATGTACCTTCTTAAACACTTAGTAGTCAAGCCCTTTGGCTGAATGGTCATCGTAGTTGCCTTCGGTTCAGAGGTCCCCGAAATCGATTCCCGGCCGGGTTGGAGATTTTCACCTCAAATGTTTATTTCCCATGGCTCGCGGACTGGATGTTTGTACTGTCTCCAACATTCCCGAAACTCTCACACCACACACAAACTATCCTCCAATATAAAAACACTCACTTCCCATGCACGACAGATGCCGTCCACACTCGATGGAGGGTCTGCCTTACAAGGGCTACTCCAAGCTAGGAATAGCCACATGAAATTATTATTATTGTACTCACGTTTAAACAAGGGAAAATGTCCTATAAATATACTCACAGAAATGGTCCATTTAGGAAGTATTATTGAAAGACCGTTTTACAATGACACATTACCTGTTTGACATTCAAAATCACTCAATAGACTGGGTGTTTATAGAAAGACCGAAACAGTGATTTTACTCTCAAAAAATTCACTCATCCAAGGGTAGTTTTTAGGTTTCATACAATTTAAAGATCCCTGAATGGACTGGAGGTTTATAAGGCGACCGAAGGAGTGAATTTAATCTGCCAGAAAATATCCAAGACCAACCTTCACGGAAATCTACCAATCTTTAAAAATCCACTTCGTGTGTACACTTGTTTCGATGGGAGGACTAATAAGGGACATTATATTAACGGAATGTTCTACAGTCTGTCCTAGCGGAGATTGCCCAGTAGCTGGGGCAGTTATTGTTGATTTGTTGTAACTGGAAAACTACTGAGCAATTTTCTTCATTTCATTGATTGAGGCTTTTATTCACCGCACTGTTCGGAGGCCTATAGTTCGAATCTGGATGTCTACACCGGCAGTTTTCAGTGTGGTTTTCCCCTTATATTCCAGGAAAGTGATTAGGTAATACCTCATTTCGAGTACGAATGTACCTCTCCTAGCAGTACCGGACTACTTTCGCTAGTACAAGATTGAACAGTAATGGAGAAGAGCCATCTTCTTCTCTGACCTCTGTCTTAATATCAAAAGGTTCAGATATTTCACCTAGGCCTAAGAACTTAACTTTCGAGATGGTGTCAGTCGATGTCTGTCTGATCAAATTTCTTGTTTTCTTATCTACTATGAACTCTTCCAGCACATCAAAAATCTTTGTCTATCTGTTATTGTTTGTATTATTATTATTAATATTATTATATCTTGATTATGTTACTGTCACCGGTGTAACTAACAAAGTTAAGTAAGAACAACAATACTTCCTGAGTCACTCTGATGTTTAGAAACTACTGTACCGTATTTTTCTCACCGTTCTGGCAAAGAGCAGGCTAAGTACTCTACAGTGTCACCATGAAGTTTATTTGACGGTCCAAGCTGATTAAGACCGATAATCAGTAAACCACACCCTGTAACTGCTCATTGGCTTTTACTGGCTTATCTTTATAGTCCGTTCCGCTGTAAGCCACCTACAGACCGGCATACTTTTCGATAGTGCATAAATATCGCGAAAGGGAATGGATATATTCGAAACAGAGAGCTGTCGGGTAGCCTTGACATAATTCCAGCATTCTTGAAGAAAAGACAATAATATACGCAACAAGTAAGGTGTTTATTACGGAAGAACAGAATATACCGCTGTAGTAAAACGTTTGTTGTACCGTATCTGAAACACCTGCAGTGCATTCAGTCCTTCACCACGCCTTTACGACCAAACAAGAAGAGTGAGACCAGCATCACACAACACTATGCTAAGGAATTCCTAGCCTTGAATTTATAATACAATTTAAAACAGAACATAGCAACGTATTAAAAATTACTGATCGATCTTTGCACCTGTCAATGTCACCCACTTAAATATATTTTTAATTCTCATATTCTCAATCTGCGAGTATGACATATAATGGTTATAATAACAAAGATTGTTTTCAATTAAGCAAGCCATTGTAATTCACGATCTCGTTTTGTGATACAGTATTTACAGAATGGTCCTGGTGTGTTTATTAATTTGACAGGAGGACAAATTGGTAGAGTTGCTGATCCATTAAGATGTCACAGGCCCATTACCTATCGTGAATTCAGTCAAAAGTAGTGCCTACTAACAAGGAACGCAGTTAGTTAGCACAAATTTATTATAATAGCAGGCCCAGATAAACCACTGACCACTTGGTAACAATTTGTATCTTGTGCTAACACACTAGAATAGAATGCTCCCATCCCCTTGTTCCAGATCGCCAGGAACTGAGGAGAGAGTTATAATTTATTGCATTCCAAATTATTTTGATACATGCATAATTTTTTGTTACAATTAATTTATCTATTACTATATTAAACGTTACCCTTACGCCTAATCACTATTTACACCCAATCTCTAACAACAATTTCGTGTGGCTATTCCTAGCCGGGTGCAGCCCTTGTAAAGCAGACCTTCCGATGAGTGTGGGCGACATCTGGCATGTGTAGGCAACTGCGCGTTATTGTAGTGGAGGATAGTGTTGTGTGTAGTGTGTGAGTTGCAGGGATGTTGGGGACAGCACAGACACCCAGCCCCCGAGCCATTGGAATTAACCAATGAAGGTTAAAATCCCCGACTCGGCCGGGAATCGAACCCGAGACCCTCTGAACCGAAGGCCAGTACGCTGGCCATTAAGCCAACGAGTCGGAAACCCAATCTGTAAAGTGCCCTTTTAAAAATTGTATTTTTGTTATAGACGTCGACAGTAAATTGTTAATGCTGTAAATCACAATACAATTTAAAAAAAAAAGACTTGGACAATGTTGTGATGCGGACAGCAGACAGTGGTAAACGGGGTAAAAAGTCATGTTTTATCACCAAGAGGAAGAGTTCACACAATTTTAATTACTGTCCTGATGGGGAGGAAGGTGTTAATATAAGCAAAGATCTTCGTTGGGTAATCACATTAACGAGATAAAGGCTACAAATATCTTCATATGGTTATGAGGGTATTTAGGGGTTGTAGTAAGGATGTAAAGGAGAGAGTGTGTAAGTCCATGGTGAAAATGAAATGGCGTATGGATTTTAGTGCCGGGAGTGTCCGAGGACAAGTTCGGCTCGCCAGGTGCAGGTCTTTCGATTTGACCGCCGTGTCGTGATGAGGATGAAATGATGATGAAGACTACACATACACCCAGCCTCCGTGCCAGAGAAAATAACCAATGATGATTAACATTCCCGACCCTGCCGGGAATCAAACCCGGGACCCCTGTGACCAAAGGATAGTAAAGGCCTAGGAATGGGAAGAAAGTGGCCGTCGCCAGTGGGAATCGAACCCACTATCTCCCGGATGCGAGCTCACAGTTGCGCGCCCCTAACCGCACGGCCAACTCGCCCGGTATTCAATGTGTTAGTGTGACGTTAAACCACTTGCAAAAAAGAAGTTAAAAGACTTAAGTCATTAACTGATAAGGAATCTGCCATCTGGGCGACAGCAGATCAATGATTGATTGATTGATTTATTGATTGATTGATTGATTGATTGATTGATTGATTGATTGATTGATTGATTGATTGATTGATTGATTGATTAATAAAGCAGTGGTTGGTTTAACATATCAATATTGAGGTTACACCTGAAGAGGTTTTCTTCTCATTTCATGTTGGGCAAAGGCATCAATCACCTCACTACAGATTATGGATTATAAGAGATCACTCTCAGTGCGCAGAAGAGAATTGCTCTGTTAGTTTTCCTTTATGTTTTGATTCGTCGCAATGACGAAAATTAATGTTCCGTTGAACTGTTGTATTCAGGGATGAACAGATACAAACGCAAATTTATGCCCTCAAATTGATGTACATTTTTTAAAGCAATTTTGTTCAATCAACATCTTGAAATTTGAAGAACACAGAAATCTTTGTGTAGGCGTCTTGGTGTTCAGATCCTTAACTGAGAGATTTATCCAGTATCTGCTCTAAAAAATGTACTTAACTTTCCTCCTTTACAAGCGTATTACCATCCTTCCCATTCCCAGTAGCTGGCCAGCTCCCTATAATCGCTCATTTATTGTGACAGAAGCCAGATTATGCAACTTTATAACAAATAACATCCGCAGCATGAACTCTTTAGAGCCAATCACGTTTTCATGCGAAAAATACCGGTTCGATGCGTAAATCAGCGGTGTGAATCGTGAAAAGTGAATGATAATGTATGTATACATTAATTTATTATTACTATTATTAATTATTACTATTATTATTATTAATATCATTATTATTATAATATTCGTTTACGGCCATTTGAGAGCACGTTAAGCAATAATCACACGTTACTATGAAAACCTTCTTTGCAGCCCAAAATCTTTTCCATTCTAAATATATGTCTATTAAATTTGAGTCTTCATTTCCTCATTGGCACAATCAATCTTTCGCTTTCCTGATATACTGTAGTTCTCGCCACGTTCGTCGTAACCTTTACTGGCCATCCACGATTTTTGGATACATTATCTTGCGGAAGTTCTTTCTCTCATACTTCACGGATTCTGTTATTTCCAGCATTCCTGCCATTCGGATCCATTCGCTAGCATACAGACGCACTGTTATAAACAATTGTGCAGTAGTGTTGAGATGGCCTGTTTCTTGTATAAATCATGTGTCCTGTGAAAAACAACGGCCATCTTCTCTCTCTTGGTATAGCATTTTATTAATCTCATTGTATTATACGTACGCATTAGATTTAAGTGGTTCATATGTTGCATATAGTTTGTGTTGCCATTACTTGAGATTTCATATTTCACATCTTTCAGAATTTTATTGTACAATATTGTCGTTAAGTGTAAGAGAGAAACATGAGTCTTAACTTCGCCATTACTAAACACAATTCAACCAATCAATTAATTAAATAAAACAGACGTTACTTGCCTTTAAAGTTGTATGACGTAAATTATACAACGCATGAGACCAGACGTTATTGTCGGGTCTGACACCAAACATCAGTACTTATTTGAAGTTAACAGGTTGATAAATTAATCGTTGATTATTACTAAAATAAAATTCTAATGATGGTTACCTAGTTGTACTTTCTTTTAAAACAAAAGTCACCACCACCACCACTGCCACCATCACCACCACCACCACTTCTAATAAAAGTTTGTGTCATGCGTACGAATAGCATATTTATAAATACGGTATCCTGCTTATCGCTTTGATTTGATTTTAAAAAATTGCGGCGGAAAAACTTGCTATCCCGGGCCTGGATCCATGTTTGCCCATGCATACATACTGCTCTAAACATGTTAATGAACTCTTCTGGCACAAAATTGCGACATCCTTACGTCTGTTCAGGCCGATGGCAATTAGAACGGACATTAAATAAGTACTTAACATTATTTCCTTCACTTGATAGCTTTACGTAGTCTGAACTACTGTACCTCGCAGTATCCCGAGAGAAATGCTATGTAATTTATACAATTACACGTTAAGTAACTATTAAAGGCGTGGTTGTTAAAAGATACATTAGTTGAGACAGCTAAAGATATTAAAGGAATAACGAATTAATACCGCATTACTCAGGGCGTGTATTTAGTTGTTAAAAGCAATTATCACCAGTTAATTACCTCGGAAGAACTCACCTGTTATGGCATTGAGGTTCATTTCTATCACCGCCTGTCTGAATTGACAATTACATCACCGCATAGCTTCGGTGTAGAATTTAATCATATTCTGAATGCATGCCACACAAGGAATTGTATGTTGGGTGAGACGTTCTGTCGTCACCACGCGGTGGTGATAATGGTGATTGTGGTGTTGGTTGTTATTATTCTTAGCTGAAGTACAACTAAACAACCATTTGCTCTGAACCCAAACGAGCGAGTAAAGTGGATGAGTTCCTACTCTTTCAAGAAAGAAAACACCGGCAAATGAATCCCATTGTTGGTGGGGGCGTAGCATACGGACATGATATCCCCTGCTTGTTGTACGAGACCACTTAAGTTCTATCCCGTAGGCCAGGCCTGCACAGCCGGCTGATCGCCGACAACGTGGCCCTTACGCTGTCCACGACATGGTGAAAGTCATTTCATTTTCTCTGTATGCGTGACTACGGATGCATCATTGCCTACCTTCTACACAACAGTCGCAAACCGCCCTCCTTGTAGGCCAGGCCTGGACACATTTTCGTGGAGTGTACAGGAAGGAAACATTTGCTCATGTGTACGGCCTCCTTGCGGTTGGCGATCTAGTGTTTCCCCATGCTAATTCGCGCGGTGTGGCCCGCACTTAAGAATGGCTCTCTGTTGCCCATAGCTGTAGCCTGCAGGCAGTCCTATTGTGTACGTCTCCCCTAGGCGCTCTCATTTTGGGAAACATAGGTTGGCAATCATGGAGCCCGTAGGTCGGTTTTACCCTGGCTACTCACTCCTATATATCCTATCTGACAGTCCTTGGTCATCTCTTGTCTTCCTACCCCGACGGCATTAGGTTTGTGAAGTCTAATAATAATAATAATAATAATAATAATAATAATAATAATAATAATAAAAATAAAAATAAAGAAAGACTTGATGAGTCCAAACGATCGAGTGATAGCTTTCTGTACCCAGGTTGTTGGGTTCGATCACGGTGTTCAAATCCGCCAGCTCCGTGTCGATAAATTTAACATCATGCAAGAGATCTACTGTAGGACAAAATTCTGGAATCGGGTCTCCTAAAAAACGTAAAACGTTAGCGGGATGTAAAACCAATATCATTATTATTAGTGAACTTAGTGAACTTTGCGATTCCACTTTTGATTATTTTAATAACTGCAGAATGAAAGTGCCGTGTAATCAATTGATTTATCGATGGCACAGCCACGTATATTAAAGTGTGGTGTCAGGTAAAAAATGTCAAAATTTAGTTCTAACAGAATTTCAGCGGGCGAGGAATAGAAAATATCCACTGAATCTCCAATGTTGTTGTTTGAGTCATCAGTCCAAAATTGGTTTGTTGCAGCTTTCCATACCACCCTATCCTGCGCTAACCTTTTCATTTCTATGTAACTACTACATCCTATATCTGCTCTAATCTGCCTGTCATATTCATTCCTTGGTCTACCCCTACCGTTCTTACCGCATACACTTCCCTCAAAAACCAACTGAACAAGTCCTGAATATCTTAAGATATGTCCTGTCATTCTATATCTTCTTTTCGTCAAATTCAGCCAAGTCGATTTACTCCCACCGATTCGATTCAGTATCGCTTCATTCGTGACTCGATCCACCCATCTCACCATCATCATTATTCTGTAACACCATATTTCGAAAGCTTCTATTCTCTCTGAGCTGGTTAATATCAATGTTGCACTTCCATACAATGCCACGCTCCAGACGAAAGTCTTCAACAACATATTTCTAATTTCTATAGCAATATTTAAAGCGAGCAAAATTTCTTTTCTTGCGAAAGGAATTTCATGCTTGTGCTAGTCTGAATTTAATATCCTCCTTACTTCAATCAAAGGCCATCACCAGATTTCATTCGATTAAAATTCCTAACTTTCGTTTTGTATTTATTTATTTATTTTGATCTTGTACACTTTCTCCAAGTCTGTCCATACCATTCAGCAACTTCTCCAGATCTTCTGCAGATTCAGATAAAATAACAATATCATCGGAATATCTCAGAGCTTTGATTTTCTCTCCTTGGATTGTGATTAATGTTTGCAAATTCCTCTTTGATTTCCTTTATCGCTTGTCCTTTATAAACATTGAAAAGGAGAGGGGACAACCTGCAGCCTTGCCTGACTCCTTTCTGAATTGCTGCATTTTTCTCAACGGCCTCGATTCTTACCACTGCACACAGATATGGGTGTAAAACAGGCCCAGACTCTGCCACTCCTCCCCAGTGTAAACCTGAAATCGAATGAAATGTTTTCGAAGACTTTTGTACTTCAAAATCAACCCTGACTGTTAATTGGCGGTGGCAGAGCAGACGCTTCATTAGTAAAAGCAGTCCCTCAAGGAGACGACCATGACCCTGTCGAAAGTGATCCACTTCAAATGTATCATTAATAACAGTTCGTATGGGCGGCAAGTACAGCAGATGACATCAGTGCATGACAACATTTCGACAAGGATTAATAGATCATAAATAAATATCTACTTTACGGTCATAACAATTTCCGATGATTCGTGAACAAGATTTCTTATTATATTCTTGTCAGAATTATTTATGGCCCATCTCCTCTTCCACATTGTCCGCCTGCTGAAGGAGTCTCTTCATGTTCTCTTTAAAAGGAAGATGTTAGAAAGTGTTGCCGCTTGGAATCTACCCACGTGTCTTTGGAGAAGTGAAATAGGGCGTGAGGCCTCCTTTTTGTCTTCTTAACAAAATAATCGACCTAGTAAGGTGAGTGTATTGGGGCTGCTTATTGTGAAAGCAAAGGTGTGCATAGTTCAGCTGAAAGGAAATAACGAAATTTAGAGGCATGAATTCCACTTTTAGAGAGACGTAAGACTACGTTACATAGGAGCAGCACCATTATGAGAGAAACACTACGGGTCTGGGCGTTGTTTGTGATAATGGTCATCGTGTGTATTCCACCGGTCGGTTCCACTGTGTTCAGACTGGGTCTGCTGTACTTATGAGTAGTATCACTTTGCCCCCTGTGGGTGGGGGACACAGACGAAGAATGCAGCCACAGTATCCCCTCCCTGTCGTAGGAGGCGACTAAAAAGGCCACAGGGGCTCTCAATTTAGGAGTGTCGGTTGGCAACCACGGGGCCCTTAGCTGAGTCCTAACACTGCTTCCAATTACTTGTGCCAAGCTCCTCACTTTCATCCATCCCGTCTGACCTCCCTTGGTCAACTCTTGTTCTTTTCCCACCCCGATGGTATTAGAGCATTCGATGCCTAGGGAGTTTTTCATTTTCACACCCTTCGTGGCCCTTGCCTTTCTTCGTCCGTTACTTCATTTTTCGAAGTGACGGTTGACTCCTTTTTTCTTCCTTTTCTCTCACTCTACCCCTTGTGGGTGGGGACGCAGACGAAAAATGCACCCACGGAACCCCTGCCTGTCGTAAGTGGGGACTAAAAGGGGCTACCAAGGGATTATTGTATTAGAATCATGAAATAACTTGTGATGAATACCATCGCACGGGGAACATCATGGGTCACCTTTACTTGCGAGTAGTACCACTATGTTAGGTACGCAATAGGTTTGTGATTTGTAGCAACAGAGGGTGAATCAGTATGGGTTTTACAGTACCCGTGATTAATACCACTATATGAGCGACACCTTGGATGTGCGTTGCCTGTGATTGGTACTCACTACGTGAGGAACACTACGGAAATACCGGCGCCCGATTGGTACACCTCGGTGTGGAACACCATGGTTTGCGTTGCGTATGAGTGGCGCCATTATGTGAGAAACACCATAGGTCTGCGTTACCTGGGCAACGTAGAATACTTATGAGTAGTACCATAATGTGTGGAAACGCCGTGAGTCTACGCTACGTTGGATTAGTACCGCAACATGACGAATACCATAGTTCTATTTTACTAGCGATAAGTACCATTATGCGGGCCGTTGACCTGGATTTTGGACCCCTTTATACAACAAGCATCCTCGATTCTGGATTTTACTTTAGTAGCAGTCCCTTAATCAATAATAATATTGTTTATTATAGTTTCTGGGTCGGATCCACTGATTGTTTTAAATTCATATCCATCCCTTCATTCTTCATTATATCGCTTTTTATTCTGGTCAGTGGATGATTCGAAATATTTAAATTGGCATTATATTTCACCTCATTCCGCACCATTAGGGGCCGATGACCTAGATGTTAGGCGCGTTTAAACAACAAGCATCAACAACATCATCAGAAGTATCACTTTATGAGAAGTACCATGGGTCTACGTTGCCTGTGATTAGTACTACTATGTGAGTAAAACCATAGGGCTGCATTGCCTGAGAATATTATTATTATGCGAGGAACACCATTAGTTTGTGTTGCCTGTGGGCGTTGCCATAATGTGTGATACACCGTCGGTCTACGTCACCTATGATTAGTACCACTATGTAAGCAACACCATGAGCATACGTGGCCTGTGATTAGTTCCATTAAGTGAGGAACACCACGGGAATTCCGGCGCCCATGATTAGTCCCACTATGTTTGGAACACCATGGGTCTGCTTTGCTTGTGAGTAGTAACCTTATGGGCGAAACACCATGGGTTTGTGTTACCTAAGAGTGTTGCCATTGTGTGTGACATACCATGGGTCTACATTGCCTGTGATTGGTAGCACCATGCGAGGAACACCATGTTACGTGTGTTTAGTACCACTAGAGGAGGAGCACCATGGTTCTGCTTTACCAGTGATTAATACCACTATGAGGGGCCAGTGACCTGGATTTTGTATCCCTTCAGATAATTAGTACCATCTCAGTAATTAAGACATTGTGAACTGGATCCACTGGTTGTTTTTGTTTCACGATAATTTTTTCATCATCAATCGTTTTATATTCTAGTCAGTGGATGCATTTTGAAGTTTCAATACTCATTTCGTCCACCTCGTACCATTAGGGGCCGTTGACCCAGGTGTTAAGCCTCTTTAAACAACAATCATTAACATCATCATCATCATCATTTTTAAAAAAAATTTCACTTGAAAGGGTGTGGGTACGATTCCCCGTCAGGAGGTAGAATAATTTAAACAAAGAGATTTCCACTTGCGGAGGTACAGATGGTCCTGAGGTTCATTCATCTACATAAATAACATTGTAGGGGATCCGCTGTCTGTAATTTCGTTTGTTTTGGCTATTTTTCAGATATGTGTCCGTTTTAGGTCAACTCAAGACCGAATCGGTGGTTTTAATTTTTCGTGTCTGTTTGTCTGTTCCACCATCACGGCAAAACGGCTGGATAGATCTCCACCAAACGTCGTATTTAGAGCATACTCATCCGGGGAAGGTTGATATGCATATGATTAAAAATCTTTGAATAGACGGGTGTTTATAGGAAAACCAGAACAGCTCTCCTCCATTTTCTCTTATACTTTGGATTTTCTGTAAACTCCATGGACTGTATTTGAAACGTCTCTTCATTATAAACAACTTTTGTTATGTTCATAATTTAGCTTACTCTCCAAATGACGGAGAAAATGACTATTTTCTGCGGACACTGAGTGACCGGCAGACCGACAACAAACCTATAGGTTACCATGGCAACGTCTCTGACTGCTTGCCAGCAGGGAAATGACTTATTGCCATTTTCGTCATTATTCCTGTAAATTAGTGGTTGTTCCTTGGGTAGAAAGCAAGAGAGACGTCAATCGGCCATTCTGCGGGATATTGGCGGAATATCGTTGCAGGTTATAACCGTCCATTAGAGTGTCGGCCTCTGGATCCCAAGATAGCGGGTTCAAACCCGGCAGAGGTAGTCGGATTTTTGAAGGGCGGAAAAAAGTCCACTCGACACTCCATGTCGTACGATGTCGGCATGTAAAAGATCTCTGGTGATACATTTGGTATTTACCCGACAAAATTAATTAAATCTCAGCCATAGACGCCCAAGAAAGATCCGGTGTACTCTGTCTGCCATCTAGTGGGCCTAAAGTAAAACGGAACGTCGAAATTGACGAGCAGACAGCCAGATGGCGTCAAATCGAAATGTCTGCACACGGTAGCTGAGGCCATACGATTATTATTATTATTATTATCGTCCCCGAATAGATTGTGTAATAACATCATTAGTAATCTTCTTATCTGTTTACATATGAATCCCTGTGCTTAAATTTCTCCTCTGTTACCGCTTTCTTATATCCGTAACTCATACCAGCATAATTTATTGAGGGACGTTTGATTTTCCAATACATCCACTTGGCACTTACATATTTGTCCTATCCGCCTGTGCTCAGTTCTAATCCTATTTTCTATTAATTTCAAATTTCGTAACTGTATTTCTTCCTTTCTTAATTACTCCGTATGTATGCGAGTGCTAATCTTTTCTTTGAGGATAAATTCCAAGCTGTTAAAATGTATAACTTTTGGCCCCAGTAAATATAGAAATATGGATGAATTTTAATGACGGTGCAGACCATTGTTTCGGGATAATTAGTGGCTAAACGGTAGGTACTATTACAATACATATAGCATAATCTTCGTTCTATTTGTGGAGATCAACAACTTTGGTCCTATGACTTACTGTCGTGTCTCGAGCGTTGAAATGTTAGATAGCGCTGCATTTCTCGGTTATAATCAAAAAATCTTATGAACTCGACTGTGACTTGTATTATAAAGAAGAGCCTGTCTTTGTAATGAAAACTCTCCACATCTTTCTTGAATGGCAGTTGGCAAGTGAACCTGTCGTTATAGTAGAAACTCCCGAACTCGATTGTGATTGGCAGTAGAAAATGTGGCCTGCCATTATCCTCAAAACTACCCCAATGCCTATCTTACATCGGAAACAATGTATTCCGTCCTCCCTGTTTTGTATCTAGCTTAGCGCTAAGAGGCATGCAGTTTAATATAATCTTATTCACTGTATTTACAGTAATTTGCGGAGAAATCTGTATACAATGTAGAATATCGTAGCGAAGCACGCGTACATTTGCTAGTTCTACAATAAAAATGATTGCCGAGTTAATTCCTGAAGATAAAGGCGGCCGGATGTTGAATTAATCATTCTACCCCAACAAGTGCCGAGGTTACGGTTAGTGGAAGCCTTTACATTCCACCTCTCCATGAAATTTAACAATATCTTACTTAATAATAACAAAAGTTTAGCTGATGGCTTTGCAACCTTTTTTTGGATCGGTATATTCGAAACCTCCACCAACCTATGATATTCCTGATTCATCTGATGAATATGTTAATTATCCGTTATCTTTAGAATTCGTGGATGAAAAGGAATATATGTTAGCTATTAAAAAATTAAAACCTAGAAGGTCATGTGGTGTTGATGGAATACCGCCGTACGTACTGAAAGCATGTTCGAATGTGTTGGATTTCCCCTTACGAGCCTTATATAACAATGTGGTAAAAACGCAAACCTCTCCGAAAGTATGAAAGATAGTGAAAATGTGTCTAGATCTTGACTTCGTTTATGATTATAATAAATATGTAAATATATTAAAAGAATTTTACTCGTCGAAGTGTTTTTTATATGTGTAATATGTACATGATTTGCTTACAATTTTTTTGTTTGATGTATTAACAGACTTCTGTATATGAGATATTGTTTCATCCGTTTCATACAGAGCATTATCATCTCATGTACATGACATTTTCATATTTTCTTCTTTTTGGTATTTCTGTATTATTTTTGTCAAGTAATTTGTAAAAGCCACGTATAATTAGAGTGTGTCTCTGTTGGTGGCACATTTATTAAATAAATAAATAAATAAATAAATAAATAAATAAATAAATAAATAAATAAATAAATAAATAAATAAATAAATAAATAAATAAATTTATTCGGATTTTTCGGTACTCTCCTGTGAATGGAGTGAAAGGATGCATTATCTCTGCCCCCTGTATGTTGTAAGAGGCTACTAAGAGGGAAACAACCAAAGAATCTGTACTCGCTCTCTCGTCGTCTAAGCCCAAAACCATATCCATGATTGTATACTTTTATGTGTAGTGGGGAAATTTATATATATTTACGCTTTACAATTCATATCAAGCCACATGCAGTTTCTTCATATCTTGAACAGTTTAGGCAGCGTAAGCCGATGAAGTTTACGTGTGTCATCACTTTCTTCGAGTTGTTTCCCTGGCACCGTTTCTGATCGATTTTGTTTTAATACATTAAATCTTTCCTTTAAATGTTTCCTAGGAAACAGTGAAAACCAGATAAAAATATCTACATTGGTTCTCGAGTTATATAATGTTCCTCCCGTACCTAGGACAGGATTTCTACCGTCAAGAAATATAAAAGCTGTAATTGGGGTCGAATAATTAAAGATACGTATGTGATACCCGAGCCATTTTGTAGAACGTCGTATGCTCTGCAATCGTTGCCTGAAAAGTTTGAGGATAGCTTTAATGGTTTACGCAACATAATCGGTAAGACTGTCAAGTCGCGTAATTTCCATTGAGTTTTTCTTCCAGAGAAATAATTAGTCCACAGTTTCTTTGTATCACAGTTCAATATTTTATAAGCAAGAACCTTCCTCAGGAGATCCCCTCGGTAACAGCGAAAACCGCATTAATATCTATCCATTCGTCTTTGAGTTATGACCAGACAACGATGCTTAGGTTACATACATACATTGCATTTTATTAACGTAGAGATATAGGTAGGTACTATTGCTCAATTATATCTCCCGATCGTTCTCCGAATTCTAATGGTTATATTAAATGAGCGACGGAATTTTCACTCTACCACCATCTTACATCACATAGTGACTCTAAATACCCCAGTATATCTTGCCCTTACCTATGTACTTCTATAAGCCCACAAACGAGATCCTTATCTGGCTCTGTGCTATGTATACCCATTTACCGATCAACTGGCTACAGTAAGTCATTCGTTTTCTTCACAAGCCGCACCTGGAATTCCGTAGCTAGTGAAATAAGGAGCATGTCAAATGTATGAAGAAACAATACAGAAAACGGATGTTCAGAAGTACAAAGCTTGCATTAAAATGAATATGTTTAACATTTAAGCAGTAAACTAACATTTTTAATTACCTTGTATGATTAGTTAAAATCAATTAGTTATAAGTTCATATAGATATAACAACCTAGTTGTAAGTTTAATAGTAAATGAAAATAATTATCATTTATCAAGCGAGTTGGCTACGCAGTTCGCATCGCGTAGCTGCGAGCGGCAAACTTGAAGAAGTTATTTCGTGGCTTCCCTTTTTCACACCAGCCAAATGTTGGGGCTGACCTTAATTAAGGCCAAGGCTATGTCCTTCCCAATATTAGCACTCTCCCATCCATGCACTGTCAAAACCTTCGATGTGTTTGTACAAGGTTAAACCAGTAACACTAACCAACCGACCGACCGACCGACCGACCGACCGACCGACCGACCGACCGACCGACCGACCGACCGACCGACCGACCGACCGACCGACCGACCGACCGACCGACCGACCGACCGACCGACCGACCGACCGACCGACCGACCGACCGACCGACCGACCGACCGACCGACCGACCGACCGACCGACCGACCGACCGACCGACCGACCGACCGACCGACCGACCGACCGACCGACCGACCGACCGACCGACCGACCGACCGACCGACCGACCGACCGACCGACCGACCGACCGACCGACCGACCGACCGACCGACCGACCGACCGACCGACCGACCGACCGACCGACCGACCGACCGACCGACCGACCGACCGACCGACCGACCGACCGACCGACCGACCGACCGACCGACCGACCGACCGACCGACCGACCGACCGACCGACCGACCGACCGACCGACCGACCGACCGACCGACCGACCGACCGACCGACCGACCGACCGACCGACCGACCGACCGACCGACCGACCGACCGACCGACCGACCGACCGACCGACCGACCGACCGACCGACCGACCGACCGACCGACCGACCGACCGACCGACCGACCGACCGACCGACCGACCGACCGACCGACCGACCGACCGACCGACCGACCGACCGACCGACCGACCGACCGACCATTCTTTAACCAATACAAAATCACCTGGAACATATACAAGAAAATATATATGGAATATACAAAAATACGACACCACAACGTAGTCATCAAATCAGAGGCAGTTGTTGCATCCAAAACCGTTATAATTGGCAGTAGGTCACAAATAAAAGTCATAAAAATGTGAGTGGAAAATACTCAGAAAAATCGTAGGACCAAAATGTGGATTTCTATGAAAGAGAAACCTCAGGAAATTTATCAAATCATAGAATAATCACAGATACAATTAGAAGAAGGCACATATACTGCTACGGACGTCTACACAGAAGGATAACAACAGGCTGGCGAAGAAACTTCTAAACCTAGCACTGTCCTTGAAAAACCTCATCAATATTGTTTAATGGAAATGAACAAAGATCTACAAGAAATTGGTATTACCGAAGCAATCATTCAGGTTAGAACACAATTTGGAAGCTTTGGAAGCAAATATAAATTTGCAGACAAACCTTAAAGAAAATAATGTACGGGATGAACAGAAGAACGCAGGAAGTTAATTAGTCAACGAATGAAGAAATATTAGGAAGAAAGGAAGGAACTTTGTACTAAATAAGTTCAAACGCGGACGCGGTCCTTAGTTGGGCTAAATAAATAAATAAATAAATAAATAAATAAATAAATAAATAAATAAATAACATGAAATGGGAAGTGTTTTGGCCACGAGAGGTAATTATGCGATCAAATTGGCGTGTTATCCCACTCAGCCATTTAGTGGAATGTGGTTTAAAAAAGTTACGTGCAGTTCGCCTACACTGGGGTGCAAAAGAGCTGCACCATTTCGACGAATATGGTGACATCAGTTCACATTACTTTCATATTGTCGATGTCGCAGATTAGACTGAGCCAATTTTGAGAAGGTACCAAGCTGTTTCTAAACCGCACCTGACGACATAGAGTAAGCTATTCTAAACACTATATATCACCAGATGTGATTCAATCTCTGGCTTCATTTATGATATAATCTTAACTCGAATGCGCGAAACAGTATACAATCTTCTCACGTCTATCAGAGTTTGCCCTGCATGGGAGCTGGTGGGTCCGCTGTCTCCAACGAATATTCACACACCCTCGTGAGCGCAAGCAGGGTAGTGAGCTTGTTAGAAGCACGCAGCCGAATCTGGCAATGCTGCTACTGCCTGCAGCCTTACGTTCATCTTACCTATACCGTATACTCTTGTTCTCTCCCGCACCTAATGAACAGGCCTGCGCTGCTTCCTCCACCACCAACGCTACCACCGTCAGGTTTGCCGAAGGAGGAGTGGCTTTCCAACCGTAAGAATCCTCATCTTTCTTGAGGAAGCTGTGAATTTCTGTCAGCCCTCATATTTTTTACTGTCCTTGGTTCTCAATTATACAAGTTATCCGTTGTTTCCTCCACCGTACGACAATGCTATCCGTTAGTGGCAGCAGCAATGAGGTCTGGGATCTTCCAGTAGACTCTGACCTCCAAAGAGCCTGAACCTATCCCAGGCTTTCCACGTAGGTGCTAAGAATGAATGCTAAGTTGCACTTCCCCTTAAAACGGTTAACAACCACTAAATTGTGTCGTAGGCAATGCCGGAGTGTAGATTTGCTCTCTTGAAGTCGTTGTGTAGTGTAGCAGTCCCCTCTTACTCATATCATACTTCGGGCGTCCTTCCGACGAAGTAGCACAGGTTTGCAACCAAATCTGTTTCTGTTCGCAGTATATATTTAAAGCATGGTAGTCGACGTTCGCTTATTTTCCCCTGGATTGGCCACGCAAAATTTCTTTCTTATGTCTACGTTGGAAACTCGATCCAATGTAAAGGCACCAGTTGATTAGTACACCTATGTGAAGAACACCATAGCTTTGCGTTGCCTATGGGTGGCGTCGTAATGTGAAAAACACCATTTTCCTGTGCATATTACGTCACCTGTGAGTAGTGCCACAATGTGTGGAACACCGTTAGTCATGATTACTACCGCTACATGAGAAATACCATGGTTCTTACTTTCGTAGTGATAAGTACCATTATGAGGGGCCGTTGACCTGGATTTTGGACCTCTTCAAATAACATGCATCATCGATTCAGGATTGTCCTTTGGAAGCAGCCCCTTGATCAGTATATACTATTGTTTTAAGTTAGATTCTGGGAAGGTGGAGCATTGCGGGTCGAACCCACTGATTGTTCTAAGTTCACAATAATTGTTCATCGTATCCTTTTTTATGAATTTTAGTCAATGGATTAATTTCGGAACTATTTTTAACTTTTAACATTGCGATTTGGATCCGCTGATTATTTTAAATTCATATTTATCCATTCATTCTTCATCATCACGTTTTGAATTCTGGTCCGTGGATGACTTTTAAATTGTCATTATATTTCGTCTCATTTCGAACCATTAGGGGTCGATATCCTAGCTGGTAGGTCATTTTACACAACAAGCATCATCATCATCATCATCATCATTATCATCGAGAAATCCATCATGAGTCAGATCATACATTCAGTTTTATTTTAACCGTTCGTAAATATAATTACAAGTTGTAGGGGTAGATATGGTTTAATAAGCAAATTACGGATACCATGAAATGTGTCATGACTAGGAGACGGATTTCTATGGCCTAAAAATATATGAAATATTAATGAATTTATGACCTAAAAACCATAAAAGTATGACCTATAAAATTCAAACTATGATTTAAGAATAGCATCTCGTACATTGAATATATAAACACTTTTGTTACGATTGCTACAGACTGCAATTAATGAAGAGTTAAAATCGTTTTAATTCTTGGAAATCCTTAACCTAAAAATCATCTATAATGCTGAATAGTTCATGAACTCATTAAGGTTACACTGGATACTCCTAGGCAAGTATGGACTCTTTGGAAGACATAAACACTAAAGTTCCTTTCGTTATTCAGTATTTAATAAGTTTTAGGTTAACACTACAGTCCCTTTCGTTATTCAGTATTTAATAAGTCTTACGTTATACACAAACCGTGTGTTATTTGAATTAACCTTCCATACCCGATTGAGTCACCATTCTCAGGATTGTTTCAGTTTATTGCCTCATGCATCTTAAGGTTGTACCTTAATGGCAAACCACGGAAAAACAATTTCAGGACTGCCGACAGTGGGGTTCGAACCTACTATCTCCCGAATACTGGATACTGGCTCTACACTTCAGCGGAGTTATATTGTCTAGGTTGCCTGAGGCACAATACTGGTACTAATTAGCATGTAACCATTCTTTTCCTTCCACCAATTTATTTTCCCACATTCCCCTAATAATGATGAATAATGTTGCAATTCTTCCTGGGTGCATCCACTCTCTGTTCAATAATTTAACAACGGTATAGAGCTGGTTTTTGTTATCAATTTCTTTCATATCCTATTCATCTATAAATTTCTCTCTTATTTCCCTTGTCTCTAAACAGTCTTTTATAAGGTGTTCCTGTCCCATTTCTTCAGAACGTAGTAAATATTTTTTTCTCTATATTGTCGGTATGCTTTGTTTTTGTGTACCCCCCCATTAACTACCATATTATGCTCCTCAGTTCCCTTGCTGTTATATTATCTATATTTTTTCCTCATTCTCCAAGTTACATTTGCAAATTTTCTGTAGTGACCTTTTACTATTACACTGTGAAGTAATGTGTTGCTATTCAATATCCTTAAGTCTTAGAACAACTTCTTTTACATATTCTTTGCTGTTTTATGCAATACCTAGCCCAATAGTATCCCATTTCCATAGTTTCCATCTTTTTTACTCCATCCACCCAGTATCCTTGGTTATAAAATTTCATTTGGTGTTAGTAGCCTATCTGTAACACTTCGCCACCTAATCCCAACTTCAGTCTCAGCCAATACTTGATTGTCTTTTTAACAACGTCTGCCTGTAGACTTACATCATTGCACATCATTCTCATTCCACAGCCAGCTGTACAACTTGGTATTCTCACAATTATGTTAGAAAATTTATTCGTGATCCGCATCGAGTTTGTAAACATTCTCCCTTGGACTCTCCAGATCTCTGGCCCGTACAATACTCTAGATTTAACTATTGAATTAAAATAATATTAATATACAGTAATCCGTGTCGGGCATCTTTTTATCCAAAATGTTAATAGCTGACAGTGCACTCATAACCTTTAGTTTTGATCTTTATAATCTGACCATTATCCATCTCCACTCATTATCATGGCCATATACTCTACTTTCTTTTCAAATTCTGATGTTGTCTCATCCATCCACTATTTTTCATTCTTTGACAATTTATGCCCTTTTTTCATACCATTATCTTGGTTTCCTGTGCAACAGAATATACTTATCTTTCTGCGGGAATTAATGCAAAAATCTTGTGAAAGTTTTATGGTCTTTAAATACATGCCTAATAATTAATTAATCGCATTCTTATTTTAAACTGCGTTCTGTCACTCTCCTAAATAATGCCATGATATAGCGTACATCGAAACGAACACCACAGCCGTTTTTGTAATTGCTTACCGCTCCCTTCCGGAAGTAAGCGGTAAATTGTGACTTTTATCTGATGAAGTAGTTATTTACGTGTATGATGCAATTACGTGCCTTCGTTTTTCTATTAAACCAATTAACTTGGACACTTGATAGAAGACCAAAGCTATTATATGTTGCTCTTTCATTTTATCGGCCAATGATCAAAATTATCTTTCAGTCCATATCTTTGTCATCTTTCTTGAATGCTTCTAATTTGAAAGTATCATAAGATATATATATCCTTTGTCTCAATGAAACAAAGGACATGACAAAGTGATACATTCTGTACTACTTGTGTGATTTGTCTTCATACACTCTTATAAATTACTGTCAGCGCTGTTCTGGTCTTAATTAGGGTCGGCAAAACATTTTAGGAGCTCGTTAAAAATGTAGTAAAAGCTAAGAAATCTCAAGTAATTAATTGTTACTATTGTTTTCATTTAAGAGAGGCGACATCTATGACAGACGCCTCTGATAGCGTTATGTGGAAATACGAGGGTTGTTCAGTTAAGAATGAGACCAACGCCTGAAAAAGCTTTAATTTTAATTTTTGATATGCTCTACTGGTGCGAAAAATCTGATTTAGTCATCGGAAACTTCTAGAAAATCTGGAAATCTAAAAAACCATGTGTTAACCGTGGACTTAAGTGGCCGAAACGACGTGTCAAAAATAATGCTGCACAATAATGATTATTAGGTCCCGGATGTTTATATAATGTCAAAGTGTGAAATACGTATATAAAAACTACATATAAGAGAAAACGTAAATAAATATGTAATTAAGTATGCAGTATTCATAAAATAAATAGTAGTATTCATGCCTTAAATTTACAAAAATGTTCGTATATTCCTTTTACTAGGCCTATGTCCGACTCGTTGGCTGAATGGTCAGAGTACTGGCCTTCGATTCAGAGGGGCTCGGATTCGATTCCCGGCCGGGTCGGGGATTTTAATCTTCATTAATTGGTTAATTACAATGGCCCGGGGGCTGTGTGTTTGTGCTGTCCCCAACATCACTGCAACTCACACATCACACATAACACTATCCTCCACCATAAAAACACGCAGTTACCTACACATGGCAGATGCCGCCCACCCTCATCGGAGAGTCTGCCTTACAAGGACTGCACTCGGCTAGAAATAGCCACACGAAATTAACTAGGCCTATGACTTATGGTTATGATGTGAGTCAATAAAATAGTTTTAAATACCTCCACATTTTAGGATAATGGTATCATTGTTGTTTTAGATAGTTAACATAGTCTACTGTTTTCTATTTTTTACAGTAAGCATAATTAATTATTAAATAAACAAATTAAGGCTACAATCAAAATACTTCAGATATACAAAAATGAACGTTACGCACTGTAAATCATGGAGTATATGTCCAACCATTGTTCTGTTTCTCTACGGGGTCGGGTCCCACTAACTACTCTTTTACGGTTTTCAGAATTTACTCCCGTAGGAGTTCTTTTACGTGCCAGTAAATCTACCAACACGAGGCTGACGTATTTGAGCATCTTCAAATACCGCCGGACTGAGCCAGGATCGAACCTGCCAAGTTAGGGTCAGAACGCCAGAGCCTCAACCCTCTGTGCCACTCAGCCCGGTAGGGTCGGGTATGAAGTGAGATGTATCTTCGCAGTGATATTTTACGACCGGATGCCCTTCCTGGCGTCAAGCTCATCACAGAAGTTAATGAGATGAAGTGAATAGCGTGATGAGTGATAGTAGGAAGGGAGGGGATGAAATTCAGTGCCAGCACATATCCTACTTCTGTCGAATAGCATCAAGGGGTCTGCTCAATGCTTAACTTCCTCATCCGGTGGACGAATCACTATCGGCAGTGTCAAGTGCCCTCACTCGATACGAACACTGTGGAGTGGTTTGGAACTGAATCCAGGCTTTTGGAACGCTATGTAGTGATAAGAAATAATATACCACCACCCGTCCTACCCTGCCGAACAACATTCTGATGGTGAAACATTTTCGATCACCGGAACTCGAACCGACTAGATCACAGTGTCAGACAATATAAAGTTGACCTCTTAGCGATCACGGCCACCAGGCCGGCTGCGCTGTAAATCTCTGTTTGAGTCCAAACATTCGAAAGGGTGCAGTGGCATCATGCGATCTGCCTCCAAGAGTCTCTGCTTTGGGCATGCTGACTTGCTTGCTGTAAGCTCATCCTGGTCAAGCTCTTGATCTGGTCCATCCAACGTAACGGTGCCCGTCCTCTAGGTCTTCGGCCGTCAACTTTTCCCTCTATGATAAGTATTTCCAATGCCTCCTATCTTCTGGCAATATGACCAAAATATCTGAGTTGTTTTTGGAAGATAAAGGTCGACAGTCATATTCTGATTCCGAGCTGTTGCAGGATCGATTAATTAGTACTGTAAATAGCGAAGTATTTAACGCAATTTATTGTTGTATCTAATTTACTGTTGTTCTCATGTCCTGAAAATTAAAAAAAAATGTTGTTGTTGTTGTTGTTGTTGTTGTTGTTTGAGTCATCAGTCCATAGACTGGTTTGATGCAGCCATCCATGCCACCCTACCCTGTGCTAATATTTTCATTTCCACGTAACTAATGTGTCGTACATTTGCTCTAATCTATTCGCCATATTCATACCTTGGATTGATCCTGCCCCTTCTCAGCGCCTACACAAGTCCTGAGTTTCTTAACATGTGGTCTATCATTCTATCTTTTCTTCTGGTTGAATTTTGCCAATTCGTTCTCCTCTCACCAATTCGATTCAGTATCTCTTCATTCGTAATTCGATATATCCATCTCATCTTTAGCATTGTTCTGTAACATCACATTTCAAAAGCTTCTACTCTCCTTCTTTCTGAGGCAGTTATAGTCCATGTTTCACATCCATACAACTCCACGCTCCAGACGAAAGTCTTCAAAAATATATTTCTAATTCCTACATCAATTTTAGATGTAAACACATTTCTTTTCTTATGAAAGGGCTTCCTTGCTTCGCTAATCTACAGTTTATTTCCTTCTTACTTCTGCCATCGTCAGTTATTTTACATCACAAGTAACAATATTCATCCAGTTCTTTTAAGACTTATTTTCCTAATTTAATATTTCCTGAGTAACCTGACTTCGTTCGACTGCACTACATTTGTTTTAGATTTATTTATATTCATCTTATACTCCTTCCCCACGACTCTATCCATACAATTCAGCACTTTCTCTAGATCTTCTGCAGACTCAGATAAAAAGAAATCATCGGCAAATCTCAGTGTTTTGATTTCTTCATCTTGGATTTTGATCCCCTTTCCGAATTCCCCTTTGATTTCATTTATCGCCTGTTATACATAAACATTGAAAAACGGGAAAGCGGGGGAGGGGCCTCTGCAGCCTTGACTCACTCCTTTCTTTGATTATTTTTCACAACCCTCAATTCTTATGACCGCAGACTGATTTTTATACGTATTGTAGATAATTCTTCGTTCTCAGTATCTGATCCCGAGCACCTTCAGAATCTCAAATAGCTTGGTCCAATCAATATCATCGAATGCATTTTCTAGACCTACGAACGCCATGTACGTGAACTTATCCTTCTTAATTCGATCTTCTGAGGTCAGACGTAAAGTCGGGATTGCTGCACGTGTTCCTACATTTCTTCTGAAGCCAAATTGGTCTCCTCCCAACTCGGTTTCAGCTTGTCTTTCCATTCTTCTGTAAATAATATATTTTAAAATTGTGCAGGCATGAGATACTAAACTAATTCTGTGGTAGTTTACATACTTATCAGCACCGGCTTTCTCCGAAATAGGTATAATAACGTTCTGCCAAAAATCGGATGGCACTTCTCCTGCATCATATACAATATTTTACACTCTAAATGGAATACTGGCCCCATGCTGGTTTCTCCCAAGTCAGTCAGTAATTCAGAGGGAAGGTCATCAATTCCTGGTGCCTTGTTCGTCTTTAGGTCTCTCAAAGCTCTTTCGAATTCTGACCTCGAAATTGGGTCTCCCATTTCAACAGCATCAATAGTCTCTTTTTATTCCAGAACCAAATAATCTACTTCTTTCCCTTGATACAACAGTTGGATATATTCCTGCCACCTTTCTGCCTTGTCTTCTTTTCCTAGTAGTGATTTTCCACCTGAGCTCTTAATATTCATACACCTAGTTTTCCTTTCTCAAAAGGTGTCCTTGATTTTCCTGAATGCAGCGTCTACCTTTCCCACGACCAAACAACCTTCAACATACTTGCACTTCTCCTTAAGCCATTCCTCCTTACCTGTCCTGCACTTTCTATCCACTTCATTCTTTAATCGCGTGCATTCTTTGTGCCCTCCTCATGTTTCGCATTCTTGTATTTTCGTCGATCATCAATCATATGTAGTATCTCCCGAGTTATCCATTCTTAGTTGTTCTTTCCTTCCTGCCTAACATTTTTTCAGCAACCCTACTGTCCTCATTCTTCACGACTGTCCATTATTTCTGTATTGTGTTTCCTTCAGCTTGTCATTTAGTCCAAAAATAAACATTAAATAAAGTTAATATTGTTTTTATGTACAAAAATGTAACATTCCTCGCATAATATGCGAAATACATCTATATATAAAACAAGAGTTTTGCCTGTACATTGCACAGAATCTAAAAATAATGGCATTTCTGTACCGGACATGTCCACAGTAATAAGGAAATGCATTTTTTACTTTTCCGTAATTTCTGTGTCTGTATGCATGCATGTACGTGCATCACGAGAAAACGCCTAAAAAGAATTTAATGAATATCGGTATGTAAAGTTGGGGAATGAGCTACTCACTACAATCTAGTCTATAAATAATTTTATTCACACTGAGTGTAGTTGAGGGGAAGACTTAAAATTTAATTCTCAAATATTTATATTATTAGTGGTCCTATTGATAAATACTACATTACCAAAGTTATATAGAATTAAAGTTCCGATCTTTTATATCTTATACATTTTTACCGTACCGGCTATGACAATACAGATATTAATGAATTTGTAATTTTTTTTCTAAGTCCATGTCAACGCCGAGCCACGAGAAAATGGTTGATAGAATTTAATGAATTTAATGAAAATCTGTAAATAGAGTCGTGGAATAAGAACCTACAGTCTAAGCTATAAACAATTTTATTCACCATGGATGAAATTGTAGGGGATGCCTGGCCGAGGCGGTAAAGGCGTGCTCGGTTCACCCGGAAGGACGTGGGTTCGAATCCCCGTCAGGAAGCCGTAACATTTAAGAAACGAGATTTCCACTTCCGGAGGTGCATAAGGCCCTGAGGTTCACTCAGCCTACACCAAAAAGTGAGTACCAGGTTTATTCCTGGGGGCAACGGCGGCCGGGCGTAGAGCTAACCACTCTACCCCATCACTTGCCGAGGTTAACAGTGGAGGAAGCCTTTGCATTACACTCCTCCAAGGCCCTTCATGGCCTGTACGGAGGTGACTTCGCTTCGGATGAAATTGTAGTTTAGGGGAAAGTGCCTAAAATTTAATTTTTAAACACCGTACCTCTTTCGTTAGTCCCATCGAAAAGTGACTACATAACAAAAGTTATAGAGAATACAAATTCCTATCATTTATTTTATATTCAGTTTTACCGTACCGACTATGCTAAGAGTGGTATTTCAGAGTCGGAAGGAAACTAAATGTGAAGGCCTACAACATCGGAAGCTCAAAGAATCGATCAAGAGTAACATTATATTGACCATTGTTTGTTGTGATATTCTTTGTCTCTTATGCTGCCACTCATCTCCGATAGATGGGATTATTGCTGCGTACCGAGTATAACAGCCTGACTGAATATTGGCGGGAAACATCTGGGGAGCTAAATAACATTCTTCTTCAGCATGCCATTCCTCTGGTTCATACATTTCCTGATACACTGGTTCATCATAGTATTCCCACTATTCGATCCCTACTCTGACGCGCTGATTCGAATGATCAGCGTGCACACTGAAGGAATAATGGCAGAGGCTCACTTATGATCTGGTCTAGAATTACGATTTCGGCCTTTTCCAAATTATAGCACCACAATTTACTAAATGACTCAAAATTCAACGCTGAAAAGAGCCGTTTTAAATCTTCTCTTTCTTCACTTTTATTAATATCTACATTAATTTAATTCCAAATTAGCATTGAAAAGGGGGTTTTCTCCTCTGGCTTGGAGAAAAAAAAATTGTCTCCAAGTCAGATAGTTTTTCCCCCCGCTAGTTTAGCGAATTGAGATTTTCCGACTCGTCTGGTACTCCTATTAAATAGATGAGTAAAACGGCACAGTTTTTGCTCTGGGACTCTACAGTATTCGCTCCCTCCACCCCCAGAAATTAAAGAGTGTTCGCGGGTGACGGCTTTCTGCGGCCTGGTCATTCCAGCCCTGGAACTTTGGACTCTTAGATCGGCAGCGTAGTACTGTTGGTTAAAGTGAGAACATATGCGGTTTTTCATTTGATCGTGTATTTCGAGTGATATCATTGCTTTTAATCGCGACATTCCTAGTGGCGTCATTGCAATGACCTATGTTGGTTTCAATTGGGAAAACCACTAAGGCAGTCTTTCTGAGGATGTAAGAAAGGCAGGTGGAGAGTGAGTGTCTGCCACTATAATGAAAACTCCCCAACTTGAATGTGACCGATGGTAGACAAGAGCGCCTACCATTACAGTGATCATTTCCTAACCCAGTATTTACATAGGAAAAGACGTTTGGTGACTTCCCGTCACGTTTCTAGGGTAACGTAAGAGCTATGCAATTTAATACAATCTTACAACGTGTACGCTAGCTAACCTAGAATTCTGTATACAGTATAGAGTTCCGTAGCGAAGCACGGGTACATAAGGTAGTAATACTACTAAGAATATGTACAAATATGTAAACTGAAGCCGAAGTATAACAATACCAGAAACACAGTTCATCGACATTTTCAGTTGCCTACATCTAATGGGATGCGATATGTAATTACGTAAGTATCTGGGTCCTAATGATTGCTATGAATTAACACATGGCCAAGTATTATATAAGCTGGTACATGTTAATGCATGGTACGGAAAATTGGATCAATACAGTGTTACTTCTGAAGTGAGGTCCTGAGAGCCTTGTTCATTGCTCTGCACAGAACCTGAAATTTATTCCTTCCAGTTCAGTGACGGCATCTGGCTTAAGTGGCCGCAGTCCGGTTACAGAAGGCGTTGAAAGCTTCTGTTAAGCTAGGATTTAGAGAGGTACTGAGGCTGACGTCTGCACACAGGAGATATAAACTAAAACGAAATGTCTCAAGACAATAACAAATGGTGCGGCCGCGCCAGTTAACCAGTCTTCCTACGCTCGTGCTCGCCGATAACCTGAGAGAATTTGTCTGAGCGAGTTCCCTGTAATGAAACTATTACACGTCCAAATGTAACTTACACCATTACACCTCCTCCACGCTTCTGAATTATAACCCCGTCGAAATCCTCTCTCCACGCCTTAATGCTTTGCCATCTCGAAATTATCTACGGGATTTAAATAAGTTACGAAAGCGTATCGAAATTGCCTTCCAATATGCACACCCTGAAAATATCCGCACATTTCCCACAAACTATCAAACGGGCCATGGCAGTTGAGCGACAATGTATCCAAATTGCTGTATTGGAGGCCACGGTTTGAATCCTGGTCGATGCACTTGAGGTTATTGAAACAAAAATTCACATTCCATTGGTTCTTGCTCTAAGTAAAATTTTTCATTCAACGCCCGAGTTAATTCGGAAGTCCCAACCACGAGTTAACTCGGACTTCAAATATCTCACTCTCTCCCAGTCACGAAAATCTACAAGTTTGCTTGCTTTTTCCTGCTTAGTTAAAGTAATAAGATATACACATTCCACCCAAAGCAAAGCAAAGTCACCTTCGTACAGGCTCTTGGAGGAGTGGAAGGTAAAGGCTTCCACCATTGTAAACCTCGGTACGTGATGGGGTAGAGGTTAGCTCTACGCCGGGCCGCCTTTGCCCCCCAAGAATTAACCTAGTATTCATTTGTGATGTAAGCTGAGTGAACCTCAGGGCCATATGCACCTCCGGAAGTGGAAATCTCGTTTCTTAAATTTTACGACTTCCTGACAGGGATTCGAACCCACGTCCGTCTGGGACACCGAGCACGCCTTTACCACCTCGGCCAGGCAGCCCCTACATATTCCACCTACTCACTGAAATCTCCCGTAAACGTCACTTTATCACTAAGTGAATAAGAGGCATGAATGTTATAGGGAAACATTTTAAAACGAAACGTTCTTTCCTCGTTCCATTACAGCTCCTCCGCGCTTCTTAATTATAGCACCATCGAAGTCCTCTCTCATCTCCCTGACCTCGAAATTATATGCGGGATTTAAATGTTACGGAAGTGTAGCGAAAAGTTTTTCCAATGTTGCTATGGTATGAAAGGGAATTCACGCTGAATTCATTACTTACCAATGGTACAGAGTGTTGGAAAATAAAATACAAAAAAGGACTTTATAGAACAGGCATCCCATTTTCACACCAGGAAAATGCTGGGGCTGTACCTTAATTAAGGCCACGGCCGCTTCCTTCCCACTCCCAGCCCTATCCTGTCCCCTCGTCGCCATAAGACCTATCTGTGTCGGTGCGACGTAAAGCAACTAGCAAAAAAAAAAAAAAAAAAAAAAAGAACAGGCATCATCAGTGGTGTTTTGTGCGCCGTGCCTACCGCTAAACAACGGCGTTTGTGAATGCGGGCAGAGATAGCTCATTCATTGCAGTGCACGGTCGTGGGTTGGTTGACAGAAAGTTAGGATGAGCTACTGGAAAACAGTTGTAATTATTAGTTATGACTATTGACAGTGTATTAATTTTTATTAGTTTTGTTTTTGTCATCAATTTCATACAATTATTTCGTTTGCTTTCGTTGAAAGAAAAATTATTTTGTACGTTGTATAGGTGTCAAGGTGAAGATTGTTTTTTTAGTTTACTTTTAGGTACAAAATATTGCACCCATATCCCGAATCATTTATTATTAGAAATGTATTATACACAATAATATGACCAAAACATATTTTTGGGCTCAATTTCAATTTTCATTTACACAAATACTGTAACCTTTTAAGCTTTTAATGCAGAAAGCGATGTTCTGCTAAATGTAACTAGAGGTGTTTTGGTGTGAATACGTGACCCATTATGCCACTGAAAACTGTAAATTGTTGTTCAGGGTTCGAGACCCTTCTGATAAGTAACATTGAAGTTGAGGGTTTGATTTTCTCTTGGTAACTTTGTCCTGGAAGGTCCTGATCCTTTCCCGTTTCCAACAAAGTAAGGATTTATAATCCTTCTGCTGAGGTTCTTCATTCGTAAAGGCTAAGGCATTCTCGCTTGTCTTCAGTTACAGTACCAAGGATGTGAGGACCTATTGGTCAGATAAAGGGTTAAAGTGCTCTGTGCAGAAAAATGTGGGAGCTTATTCTCCCTGAATTGTACGGTGAGCTTCTCGGCTAATTGTTTTTATTGTTATACCTTTCAAAATGAATTTTCTGTTGTCAAATCACTACTGTTGTTGTTGTTTGCTGAGAATATTAACCAACAAGGAAAAGATTTTTCAATAAATGACCTTCAAAATTTAGTACCTAGTACATACTTTGTTGAGACATTTAACTCTCACGCTTCTTTCTCTCTCTGCTTCATGAAAACAAGGTAACAATGATGATTATTATTATTATTATTATTATTATTATTATTATTATTATTATTATTATAGTAGCAACCTATCACTTGAAAACTTGCTAGTAATCACTGGTTATTATACTGTTGGGGGAAATACGACTAGGTTATAATGGCGGTAGTTGTACTGTGGTGACTGAAACCTCTCATCGGCATTTTCTGCTTTTATTTAACCTATTATTATTATTAGTAATGTAAGGCACCGCTCTCAGGAGATTTATTATCCCAAAGAGAGAATTTAATTAGCCAAATAATAACTAAAAAAGATTGCAGAACATTCCGCAGATGTCTTTTATGGAAGACTGCGTTACACATGCATAATGCATGCTCACTTAGTGAAGTAACAAAAAGATAGTCACTGGAAATGTGTCACCGCGTTAGGAAATACCATAGTAAATGGAAAGACTACTTCTTGAAGTTGTAAAAGGTACGTATGAGTCAGACTTGCATATGCGAAACAGTTTATGTCATCAGGGAAATTGTTATTACTTCAAGGAATAAGTCCAAGAGTGCGGAAGTGATTTTACCAACTTACATATCTGTGGTGAAAAGCAAAGAGTTGATGTGTCCAAAATTTTATATTTATAATTTTTGTAATATAATATATATGTGGGTGGTTGAATTCCAGCCTAAATGAAAACATTTAAGAGCCCTCAAATATGGAAGTATTACTTCAAGATATGAATTCTCCCTCTTTGGGTATAATTTCAGGTTTTTCCCGACAACATCTTCCCGGGAACTACTTTGGGGGAGTCTCTGTGACCACCTTGAGACACTGACTAAATGCAGGTGTGATGCAAATACAAGAACTCAACAAGAGTCAACACCAGTCGAAGAAACAAAAACTTTACCAGGGGAGGGATTTTGAACACGGAGCTCCCAGCGGACAGGATCGCGCCGTAGCAAGCGTTCTACTCTGACACTCACGGTGTGTTTGATGCGGATTCTCGACGTGGCTCTCCAGCCGATGTTAAGCCACGGGCAGATTCAGCAACACCGCCTCGCAAACCCCATTTGAATCCGCCCGTGAAGCGATCTGACTGGCTAACTTCAGCACCTGGTCAAATGACAACGGCATGAGATATGGTTTTTAAAAATTATGTTTCAGTACGACCAAGGCTCTAACGCTCATATATCAGGTTTGCGTTTTTTTTCGACCATCCTGTACAATTCTAGTAAAATCTGTTCATCGGAGACCGAAAGAATGGCGGTTTTTGTCACGCAGCTATCAGCTTACATTCGAGAGACGGTGGGTTCAAACCCCACTGTCGCCAGTCCTGAGGGTGATTTTCTGTGTTTTCCCATTTCCACACCAGGAAAATGCTGGAACAGTACCTTTGTTAAGGACACGGCCGCTTCCTTTCCATTCCTAGCCCTTTCCTATCCCATCGTCGCCATAAGACCTATCCGTGTCGGTGGGACGTAAAGCAACTTGTAAAGAAAGGTATTCGGTTCATTGCTTTCAAGGCCATCCATTTCAATCATTGCGGACACGAAATACAAATATAAATGTTACATATAAGGGGTCCGCCTCTGTGGTGTAGTGGTTAGCGTCATTAGCTGCCACCCCCGGAGGCCCGGGTTCGATTCCCGGCTCTGCCACGAAATTTCAAAAGTGGTACGAGGGCTGGAACGGGGTCCACTCAGCCTCGGGAGGTCATCTGAGTAGAGGTGGGTTCGATTCCCACCTCAGCCATCCTGGAAGTGGTTTTCCGTGGTTTCCCACTTCTCCTCCAGGCGAATGCCGGGATGGTACCTAACTTAAGGCCACGGCCGCTTCCTTCCCTCTTCCTTGCCTATCCCTTCCAATCTCCCCATCCCTCCACAAGGCCCCTGTTCAGCATAGCAGGTGAGGCCGCCTGGGCGAGGTACTTTTCATACTCCCCAGTTGTATCCCCCGACCAAGAGTCTGAAGCTCCAGGACACTGCCCTTGAGGCGGTAGAGGTGGGATCCCTCGCTGAGTCCGAGGGAAAAAGCCGAACCTGGAGGGTAAACAGATGATGATGATGATGGTGACGACCAAGGCTCTAACGCTCAGGTTTACGTTTCTTTTCGAACTTCCTGTACAATTCTAGTAAAATCTGTTCATCGGAGACCGAAAGAATGGCGGTTTTTGTCACGCAGCTATCAGCTTACATTCGAGAGACAGTGGGTTCAAACCCCACTGTCGCTAGCCCTTAGGGTGAGTTTCTGTGTTTTCCCATTTCCACACCAGGAAAAGGCTGGAACTGTACCTTTTTCAAGGACACGGCCGCTTCCTTTCCATTCCTAGCCCTTTCCTATCCCATCGTCGCCAAAAGAGCTATCCGTGTCGGTGGGACGTAAAGCAACTTGTAAAGAAAGGTATTCGGTTCATTGCTTTCAAGGCCATCAATTTCAATCATTGCGGTCACGAAATACAAATATAAATGTTACATATAAGGGGTCCGCCTCTGTGGTGTAGTGGTTAGCGTCATTAGCTGCCACCCCCGGAGGCCCGGGTTCGATTCCCGGCTCTGCCACGAAATTTCAAAAGTGGTACGAGGGCTGGAACGGGGTCCACTCAGCCTCGGGAGGTCATCTGAGTAGAGGTGGGTTCGATTCCCACCTCAGCCATCCTGGAAGTGGTTTTCCGTGGTTTCCCACTTCTCCTCCAGGCGAATGCCGGGATGGTACCTAACTTAAGGCCACGGCCGCTTCCTTCCCTCTTCCTTGCCTATCCCTTCCAATCTCCCCATCCCTCCACAAGGCCCCTGTTCAGCATAGCAGGTGAGGCCGCCTGGGCGAGGTACTGGTCATACTCCCCAGTTGTATCCCCCGACCAAGAGTCTGAAGCTCCAGGACACTGCCCTTGAGGCGGTAGAGGTGGGATCCCTCGCTAAGTCCGAGGGAAAAACCGAACCTGGAGGGTAAACAGATGATGATGATGATGATGATGATGATGATGATGATGATGACATATAAGGGGCAGTCAAATTAAAACTGAGCGCCCACCATAACACACATCCGAGCGAAAGGTGGCAAGCAGAGAAGTGTGGTTCGTTTTCTGGTGTCGCAGCGCTATGAAGACACTTTGCAGAAACTGCGACACGCCATAAAGTGAAAACACCCCGGAATGCTGTCGGATGGAGTCATCCTGTTGCTTGATAATTTCGCCCACATACTTCTAATCTGGCGAAAGTTACACTTCAATGAATTGGTTGGCAAACACTTAAAAGTCCTCCGTACATCCAGGATCTTTTACCTTGTGATTTTCACATTTTTGGTGACCTGAAGAAAGACATTCGTGAACATCGGTTTCACTGGGACGTGAAGTGCAAGAGTTGGTACGGTTGTGGATCCGTCAGTGACTACCTCTTCTGTTGTAAAACCACAGAAAAACATCTTCAGGGCTGCCGAGAGTGGGGGTCAAACCCACTTTCTCCACAACGCAATCTGATAGCTATATGACTCAAAACGCGCGGCCACATACTCGGCAGTACGTATTTAAAAATAATTTATTAACATCATGCTCCTTTACAGAAAGTAATATGTTGTATTACTACATTCATATATATATATATAATGGCAGTACTAATAAATGCCCTAAATAGAATGAATTACATATGCCTCTTGCCAATATTAAATGCTCGATCGTTGTAAGAGGTCGAAACTTATTTTGTTTACAAATTTAGAAATTCTTGTAGGTATTTGTCCATAAGTTTCTAATTCTCCACCGGCCAGTGGCACACTGAGTCCATAACACTTCTACAAAGTTCACCTCTCTAGGAGCTGAGTACCTTAAAGCAAAAAGGATATGGTGAATTAATTGTCTGATGATTTGTTTCACCACACCCACAAGTAGGATTTTCTGTTATTATGAACCTAAAGATGTATTCACTAAATTTACCGTGATACTGTGTACGCCTGTATGTACGTACCATACACATTCGCACACGCACAACGCAGATCGGTTCTGATTTACTGTCGGCGATGACAACCTCCAGCCTGGCCCACGTTTATCACGGCAATAACGCACGCAGCACGTTAACAGTTTCATCCTTCCTGAGCTACAATTAGGCTTCATTTTTCAAATCTTCCCCGTGTATTGCTTTCTCCTCTGAGGGTACATGATCAATCAAGCTCCGCGTGTAATAACGTAAGTAGCAGTTGCAGCTTGTGCTGAGGTCAGATGCCAACGATCTCTTGCGGAACACGTTCCACCAAGCTGGTATTCGCCTTTTGTAATTCCATTTGAACATACATTAGGTGAATGTGTGACTAAAATCATTCAACATCCACTATCTACTTTTTAGTATAACTGTTAGGTTCTTCCGTATGCCAACAATAATTTTGGGTAAAAAAGTATATACTACCAAAAAAGAAAACATAAGGTAAAGTATAATACTTGGAAAATCAACAACATAATTGAAACAGAATGACACGTTTCGTTCATGTAAGGACATCATCAGATTTAATCAAATCACACTCAATGTGAATTTCTGTTTAAATATTTGTCAACTTGAAATCTGGAAATTATTTTAACGAAGTCTCCCTTTCTCATCCACTCAATCGTAGAATGTATCGTGTTGAAGTAAGTTTATACATTTATAAATATTTGACTGTAATTTGATATAGTATGATGATGTTCCCTCAAGAACGAAACATATCATTCTATTTTAATTAAGTTGTTCGTTTTTCAAGTATAATACTCTTGCGTTATGTTTTCATTTTTACGTAGTTTATAGATTTCTTCTTCTTCTTACTCTGTTTACCCTCCAGGGTTGGTTTTTCCCTCGGACTCAGCGAGGGATCCCGCCTCCTGGAGCGTGAGATATTGGGTCGGGGATACAACTGGGGAGAATGACCAGTACCTCGCCCAGGCGCCGTCACCTGCTGTGCTGAACAGGGACCTTGGTGGGACAAGGAAGAGGGATGGAAGCGGCCGTGGCCTTGAGTTAGGTAATCACACCAACCACTACACCACAGAGGCGGAGTGATCATTTAATTAATTTTATGATTACTCAAAGTTCACTGAACTTAAAATCCTATTCAAATCTCATCATCCACTGGCGGGTAATTCCAGAGGGAATAAAACAAACTAAGCAAATCGGTCCAGTAGAACGGACGGACGGATTTGCCAAAGCAGTTTTTAGTAATTTATTTTAATATATAAATTTGGGGGCAATCCTCACGTTGTTGGTATCGATTTGCTCTGTACGTGGTTGTCCATACCTTGTTTAAGCTTGTGCTTGAAGCGATTGTAGGTTTGTGTCGTCCTTAACCCTCCTTCCACCATTTACATAATACACGCAGGTTCCTCGCATATGGTGCAAGTAGGGGCAAAAGATCTTTCTAGGTCAACTTCCCGAACAAATAGCATTAAAAACGAAATAAAAAACAAGCTCCAGGTCATATTATAACATAGGTTGTAACAATAAGGTACGGCTAAACGTTCGGGACACATTCCTCACACAGAAAAAGAACACTAAATGTACACAACAGCTACGGAAAGTGAACTAAATTATTACGTTACGAGTGAGATGTTTCGGAATTTTGAAACGACTAACATATCATTATCACTTGTTCAGCCCCGCGTTGTAGGGAGCAACGCGTCCGCCTGTCAATAAGGCGGCCCAGGGTTCGATTCCCGGCCGGATCAGGGGTTTCTAATTGTACATCATTGATATCCCTGACCTGGGGAATGGGTGTTCGTGTCGTCCTTAATGTTCCTTTCCACACATTGAACTCTTTACACTTCCACAATTTCCAAATACACGCAGGTTCATAACATATTGTGCAAAGTAGGGGAAATAAAACTCATCACTTTAGTGGCTCTTGTGTTCATTATCGTATTTCGTACTATGATGAATTTCTTTCTTTCTTAATCCGTTTACCCTCCAGGGTTGATTTTTTATCCGGACTCGACGAGGGATCCCACCTCTACCGTCTTAAGGGCATTGTCCTGGAGCGTGAGACGTTCAGCCAATCAGCGGAAAAGAATTACAGTACGGTAAAGTGTCATTTTCCGTACTCTTTTGAGTACGAGAAGAAGGCAATTACGGTATGGTATGAAATAAAAATATTTTATATGATCCTCATTTTCAATACAAAACAACCATCTATATTAGATGGGACGATATCTGTACATGTTTCAGCCTAATCTAAAGGCCATCCTCAGTAGAGGTTCAATTATTACATTATACAAAGAAATAAAAAATACTGATGAAGTGGAATTAGAATACAATGATCATGATTGGCAAAGTAAAAACATGTTGAGGTAATCATGATCATTGTATTTTAATTCCATTTCATCAGTATTTTAAATTTGTTTGTATAATGTAATAATTGAACTTCTACTGATCAATGTACTCTGTAGTACTGAATGTTATAAATCTCATTCCGTATCGACGGTTATCACTTTACAAATAAAAAGTATTTATATGATCCTCCTTTTCGATGCAAAACAACCATTGTATATTAGATGGGACAATATCTATACATGTTTTGGCCTAATATAGGTAACGTTTAATTCGAGGATATTATATTATTCCTTAATGTGTATAGATTACATCTAATAGCATTTTGTTTTTTCAACTTTCCTGTTGGTATGGTGAGGTACTTCATGACTGAACCTTATCAGGAGGCCGTGATAGGTGATACTTATTCAATGTGAGTACTCTAAGTTATTTTTCTCAGTTACTATATGCTTTAAAGTGATCAAAAGTGCCCCCGCGTGTAATTTTTTGAAACACTAAAAAAGTATTTTCTAGTAGGTACCCTCGCCCGACACCCAATCTTCAAAATACAATATTTTTGCGAAAAGTAGGTTTTATACTTATAATTGATCATTTTTACTGAAACATAATATTTTTGCCTTCAAATTATGGTGATAATGATGATGATTGTTGTATAATGGGGCCTAACATCAAGGTCATCGGCCCCTAATGGTACGAGATGAAACGAATTGAAATAATAATTAAAATTTACTCACTGACTACGATGAAGAAGAAAATTATTATCATTTTGAAATAATCATTCGATCTAATTCGCAATGCCGTATTTTCCTATAAGAGGATTTAAAAGTAAATTAAAATGTAATAAAGTTCAATAAGGCTTCACCTCATGTGAAGACAAAGGTTGTGAGGTGTTTCGAACAGTACTTGATTTCTACTCCTGCCTTCTTACAGTACACCAAACAACAGGGCCCTTGTAAATTTGGAATTAGTGATGATCAGAGTCCTGTAAAATTTAAATTGTTAGAATTAGTTTACGTAGATTATTTCAAGAAATACAGAAGAGAGGATTTAACACAAAATGTTTTATTCTAAAACATGCCTTCTGAATGAGTCCTTCATTTGTTATGTTCAAGGAATTACCGAGCCTGGCATTGCACATTGCTGATTGTCGTCACGACCTCTTCCAGGCAGAGGTGGGAAGCCCTGAGCGAGATCCCACTCGCGATAACAACCCATCAAATAATTTTTCATGTATGTTGTTCCCGCGGGCGATATGCATATTGACAGACAATTACCAAAGCGTAATAATTCCTCCTTCACTAGAAACCTTGAAAAACCCACGATTACTCAATATGCAATGCAAGTGGTCCTTTAATTTAACAGAGCCTTCCTCCTCAGTAACGGGAATTAACAGCATTTCCGTCACCGCTCTACTGTTGCAATTCAGAGATGCGATGACTTCATTTATTCTTGACTTACAGTATGGCGAAGTTAGGGCTCATGGTCATCTATTACACTTAAACACTTTCAGTAATAACATTTAAGCATTTAAACATAAATATAAAATCAAGACAGTAAGTTTACAAAATCTAAATACTGGGACCGATACGCAATATTGTTCCTACCAGATAAATTCAAGATATACACAGTGCCGCCGATGAAGTTGTGAACTGGTTCAATACACTGGATATTACATGTTAATTTACCTGTCCTGTAAATACTCTATGTAGCTTATTGTAATATTTACATTTCTATTTCCAATGTATCCTTATGAAATAATAATAACAACTAGGTAAATTCAAATTAAATGCTTAATAGTGTACATATAACGTTATCAGCTGCACAACATAGAAGAAGATTTCAAGAGAAACAGTACAAGAGATTTCTACAGAAGGTTTTAAAAAATAAAAAAATTCCCCTGGTAATCTATGTTTTAAAAGTGAACAAGGGAAACTCGTTATTGGTGACAACAAGAATTGCGAGTATCTGGCCAACTATTTCCAGAATCTTCTGAACTGTGAACCTCCTGAAGATGGATTGCTATTTGGAGAGCCTCAATTCAAGTTGAAGGATTCATTACCACCAAATAAGAAATTAGGGACATCATTAAGCAACTAAAAACAACAAAGCTCCTGGAAAAGATTCAATTACTGCAGAGTTATTCAAATTTGCAGGTGAAAATATAGTGGAAAAAACTAGAGGAATTATTCGCTTTTATTTGGGAAAAAGAACAAATACCAAGTGATTCGAAGAATGCACTCATTCATCCTTTACACAAAAAAGGGGACCAAACTAATGTCAACAACTACAGAGGTATTCTCCCTTCTCCCTATAGCATACAAAATCCTATCCAAAGCATTGCAGCGGAGGCTTGAAACACATCTAGATAAACAAATTGGTGAATACCAGGCCGGTTTGAGGAAAGGGCGTTCATGTCCTGAGCAGATTTATACTCTAAAATCACTTATAAAAACAAGATCAATGAGAAAACAGAAGAGGACAATCATAACCTTCGTTGATTTCAAAAAAGGCATACGATTCCATAAATCGAGGAGTGCTCATGAACGTTCTGCAGGAGTTTGAAGTGGATGAGAAATCTCTGGCCATAATTCGACAATCTGTTACAAACACCTTTTCTCAAGTCAAATTTATGGGCGAACTCTCAAATCCATTTCAGATAAAAATGGGTTTGAGGCAAGGAGATAGCCTTTCTCCACTACTCTTCAATTGCATTTTAGAAAAGGTTATTAGGGAATGAAAATGGAATGAAGAATGGGGTAAAGGTAGTTCGTGGAAAAAATGCGATGATGTTGGACTACCTTGCCTTCGCAGATGATGTCGTTCTTATTACAGACAACCGTCAAACAGCCAAGAAACAAGTTGAAGAATAACAAAATTTTGCAGTCAAAACAGGGTTAAGAATCTCTTTCGAAAAAACAGCATTCATGGATTCTATATAAAAAGGTGACACGGACAGACTGTTAAACTGTATGGGGATATCCAGCGTGTGCAAAAATTTAAATACTTGGGAGAAATACTCACCCCCAATGGAGATGAAAAGGAGGGATTAAAGGAGAGGATGAGAAGGATGGAATTGGCATTCAGACTATGCCATGAAACCTATAAGTCCAAGTCCCCCTCAATTCAGGCCAAGTTTAAACAGTACAGTACAGTGGTTAGAACAGAGTGCCTTTATGGAGCAGAAACCTTAACGAAGATGGCTGACCCAGTCCTTGAAAAAAGAGAAAGAAGATTCTTACGAAAAATCTTAGGCCCAAGAAAGTCGACGAGTGACCCAAACACATTTCGGTTAAGATCGAGTTTGGAGCTCTACATGACAGCAGAAAGAATCACGACTGTGATGAGGAAAAGGAGACTGACGTTTCATGGGCATATCAAAAGAATGAGCCCTGAGAGATTGGCCAACAGGATACTTCTTCTGGGGGAAAAGTGGAAGAAACAACCGAGATGGCTTACACAGGTGCACAATGACTTGGCAGAAATAGGTATCAAGGAGGAGGATATAAAAGAAAGGACATCATTTAGGAAGAAGGTTGCGGGAATGAGGGATGCGTCTGAGGAGCAACATGCGAAGCCACGGAACATCTCGGTGGAAGAACGAGCAAGAAGAAGTCAAAGACTCAAGAATCTTTGGCGAGAGTGCAAAGAGAAGGATATCGGTTTGCGTGATAGAAGGAAGATTGTGTAAACGTGACCCACAGGTGGCCGTATCGATAAATAATAATAATAATAATAATAAGAAGAAGAAGAAGAAGAAGAAGAAGAAGAAGAATACAACGTTATCTAAATAACTGCACTAAACGATCAAATGACATGAATTTATTCTTATCATTGTTAGATGGAATTGTAAACTACTAAACTACAGTTGAGTGTTTTACATGATAATTACCAAGTAACATGATGAAAGTATAAACAGTTAAGGTCGGGTAACAAATGAGTAAGGCAATATGACTGATAATACTAATAACATTAATAATAATGATTACAGAAGTGCATAACAGATAAAAGAAAACCATTCACACAACACACACTCACTGACTCACACTCAGTTTAGGAGACAGTTTGGAGATAGAAGTGGACGTTTGGCTAACAATTAAGCAGAAGAAAAATCCGCATCTTTGTCAAGAATTAAGTTCTTAAAAGGGAAACATTAATTTCACCGATCATGAATATTACTTATTCTAGGTCTTCAGACATTTTCAATCGTGAAATTACCAGTGTTTCACCAAACAGCAATATTTTATGAAAAAGCCAAAGACAGGTATTTATAGCAAGTGGCGGTTCTGAATGGCTAAGACGGTTGAGGCGCTAGCATTCTGATCCCAACCAGGAAGGTTCGTTCCTGGCTCAGTCCGGTGGTATTTAAAGGTGCTCAAATACGTCAGGCTCCTGTCAATAGATTTACTGGCACGTAAAAGAACTCCTGTGGGACTAAATTCGGGCACATAAACAATAACATTGTTTATTATTATTATTATTTATTATTGCAAGTCGAGGTACGTATCTTCCCCTGGTGCAATGTTAATGCATTGTTTCGTTGAAGGCTTGCATTAGTGTCTCGCTACATGAGGCAATCAAACTGGTGACCCCAATGCTAAACTGGGGCAAAACGCTGGCAACTCTGGAGAGCTTGAATACTTACGCATCTAACTATGTTCTCTAGTACCAAGTTTTAAGTTTCTGGGTTACCTTTCAGCATCTTCACTAATTAGGAGCCTCCGTGCCTCAGGTGGCAGCGCGCCGTCCTCTCACCGCTGGATACCGTGGTTCTAATCCCGGTCACTCCATGTAAGATTTGTGCTGGACAAAGCGGAGGCGGGACAGATTTTTTCCGGGTACTCCGGTTTTCCTTGTCATCTTTCATTCCAGCAACGCTCTCCGTTATCATTTCATTTCATCTGTCAGTCATTAATCATTGCCCCAGAGGAGTGCGACAGGCCTCGGCAGCCGGCACAATTCCTATCCTCGCCGTAAGTTGGGGGCTTCATTCGTCCCATCCCTGACCCGGTCATTGACTGGAAAACAGGTTGTAGGTTTTCATTTTCATCTTCACTAATTCACGTCTCTTTTCATTCTTACACCTGTCTTTATACATTGCTACACTACGACTTGCATTAATGAGTAGTTTCTGGATTGAGAACGACCTCTTGCCGTTCATTCTACCAGTTTGTTACTTTCGTCTTTCAGCTTATAAACAAGAGGTACCTACAGTAATGAGTCCAACCACCTTTCACCCATTTATAGCAAAATCAATCTGAAAACAGAGAATTATACCGTAAATATTTCCCTCCGAGAACTCACTACTCTCTGTGAGCTCTCTGCATTAGCTTTGCTGCACCTTGATTTTAATTCGAAATAATGTTACTGGTTTTACGTTTCACTAAGTACTTATACGGTTGTTGGAGACGCCAGGTGCCGGAATTTTGTCGCGCAGGAGTTTTTTTATTCTGACTCGTTACACTCCTACCTGAGGGATCGTGATCCTATGCCTTAGCAACATCTCCTTTAGCCTATCTTCTGCTTCTCGGATAGAGGTCCGTAGATGTATTCTCATGAAGCATTTAATCTAGTCCAACCATCTAATTGCTGTTCTACCTCTGGTCCGCTTTTCATCTACTTTTCATGGAACAACTAGTTTCTCAACACTAGTTCCCTCACGGCGAATCACATGTACAAAGTATTATAAAATGCAACGCAGGCAAATTGTGCTTTCTTTCTTTCTTTCTTAGTCTGTTGTTGTCCATTGTCTGTACGCCTCCACAGAAATTTAATTGACTTTTTCTAATTGTATCTGTGCTTTCGTTTTCATCCAAATATTGGTCGTAGGAATTCTCTGAGAATTTTAACGCTCTATTATTATTATTATTATTATTATTATTATTATTATTATTATTATTATTATTATTATTATTATTATTATTATTCATTTAGTAATAATACCAAGTGAATTGGCCGTGCGGTCCGGATCGCGTAGCTGTGAGCTTGCATTCGGGAGATCGTAGGTACGAATCCCACCGTCGCACTGCAGATGGTTTTCCGTGTAGCTCAATTAAGGCCACGGCCACGACCGTCGCAATTCTATCCTTGCATCGCCGAAAATCTTCGATGTGTTATTGCGACGTTAAATCACTAAAATGTAAATAAATAATAAATAAATATTTTCTTACACTTTTCCTTACGTCGCACCGACGCAGACAGGTCTCATGGCGATGATGGGAGAGGAAAGGGCTAGGAGCGGGTAGGAAGCGACCATGGTCTTAAGTAAGGTACATTTGATACATTTGCCTGGTTTGAATATGGGAAACCGCGAAAATCCATCTTCATGGCTGCCAATAGTGGGGTTCGAACCCACTCTCTCTCAAATAAAAGCGGACTGCAACGTAACCCAAATCACTTCAGCCACTTTGTCGGTAGTAAATAAATAAATACATAAATAAATAATGATAATAATAGGTAGGGTTTTCTTCTAAAGTAAACTCGTGTCCTCATGCCGAGGTGATGCAGCTCTTTTCAGGCACACCCCCATTGGAGGTGAGCTGCATGTACCATTTGAACCACATACCAGCCCTCCTGCCAGTCTTAAATTTCTGGCAGTACCGGGAATCGAACCCAGGCCTCCGAGGACGGCAGCTAATAACACTAACCGTTACGCTACGAAGGCGGACGGGTTTTCTTCTATGACACAGTCTTAAATAAACCTAAGTGAATGCTAGGCTTTGTTTTAGCCTATAGCTACAAACATCATCAAGAGGTGGGAAGAGGCGGTAAATAACGTGATCTTTTCTGTAAGGATCTGGGGACTTGTACTGAAGCGGCACGAATCACCTTTCGACACCCTTTTATGAGGTAATATGTTGATAACATTACTCTGAAATTCCATCTCTACACAATCGAGGAGTGTGATGGCAGTCGTGACTTGAAGTTCACTATAGAAATTCTCGTTTTGCAAGTCGAGCGTTATTTAAATATCCTGCACACTTGCCACAAGTTGCATTGTTCGGTGGGCACGCACCAGCCTCCCTGCTGTTCTCAACTGAACCGGTGACACACACTGGCCTGACCTGCTTTCTGTGAGACGGATCGACCACAAACTTCAAACTACGGGGCACACCCAGAACCTGGATACAAAAGGAACATCACTTGATCCTTTAAAATTGACACTAAAAGGCATATAAAATCTTTACGTAGTGGAGCCTCCCAAACACGGAATTGAAAACATTGTCTTGCACCGTACAACGGAAAATGTAACGCAATATTCATTCTCTTAACTCTGGGATTGTCTGGGGAAACCAACCAACATAAATAACGATAGAAAATACCTAAATAAAACCATATTATTATTATTATTATTATTATTATTATTATTATTAACTTATGTCGCACCGACACACATAAGTGTTATGGCGACGATAGGATAGGAAAGGGCTAGGAATTGGAAGGAAGCGGCCGTGGCCATAATTAGAGTTTGCGTAGTGTGAAAACGGGAAACCACGGAAAAACAACTTCAGGTCTGCCGACAGAGGGGTTCGAACCCACTATTTCCCGAATGCAAGCTCGAAGCTGTGCGCCCCTAACCACACGGTAAGCCCGCTCGGCTTTTATTCATTTTATTGGTTTCTTCTCCAGACTCAGTGAGGGATCCCACGTCTACCACTTCAAGGGCAGTGCCCTGGAGAGTGGGACATTTGGTCGGGGATACAACTAGAGTGGAGGACCAGTACCTCGCCCAGGCGGCCTAACCTGCTATGCTGAACCGGGGCCTTGTGAGAGATGGGGAATATTTCGAAGGGATAGGCAAGGAAGAGGGGAAGGAAGCGCGTTGGCCTTTAGTTAGGAACTATCCAGGCATTTACGCTGAGTAGGAGTGGGAAACCACGGAGAAACACTTCTAGGATGGCTGAGGTGGGAATCGAATCGCCCTCTACTCAGCTGATTCCCTTCAGGAGCAGGCAATCGACTTAAAATATGATTTCGAAGCAAATGATGAGTTTCTGCATTTGACTCTTGAAGAATTTTGGTCAAACTATTTTTTCAATATACCCACAAGTTGCTATTTTGTCAATATACCCATACGTTGAAATTTTTTCAATATACACGCAAGTTGCTATTTTCCAATATACCCACAAGTTGCTATTTTTTCAATATACCCACAAGTTTCTATTTTTTCAATATACCCGCAAGTTGCTATTTTTCAATATACCCGCAAGTTGCTATTTTTCAATATACCTGTAAGTTGCTATGGAAGCCGTAAGATTGTTGGTGCAGTTTCCATCAATATATCTATGTGAATTTGGGTTTTCTACGCTCGCTTATATGAAATTAAAATACCGAGCACGGCTAGATGTTGAAAGTTATCTGAGGTGTGCACTATCACAGTTGGAACAAAACATCAAAAAGCTTGTGAAAAATGATGTAGTTTGAAATGTTAACTGCAGTGAGTGTAGAACCCTCCGTAATATATTTGCTCTCATTTACTTTATTCCATTGTTGTATTACTATATTTTTCGGTCTAGGAAGCCAAGAATAACGGCCGAGAGGATTCGTCATGCTAACCACACGACATCTCATAATCTCATAATCTGCAGGCCTTCGGGCTGAGCAGCGGTCGCTTGGTAGGCCACGGCCGTTGGGGGCTGTTGCGCCATGGGTTTTCGTTTTTTGGTTTATATTATTAGCCTATTTGTGTCATTCATGACATTCTTTTTAAAGTGATTGTATTACAATTATTACTTTGAAACATGTAACATTATGTTTTATTTTGTTTTTGTTTTTTTTGCTAGGGGCTTTACGTCGCACCGACACAGATAGGTCTTATGGCGACGGCACATTATGTTTTAAGCACTCATCATTAATAATAATAAAATCATTATAAAATATATTTCAGATATTAACCCTAACAGAAAAGTAGAACTTGTGTAAATCAATAATTCATTAGGGAGGCATGAAATAATTTACGGATGAAAAGGTGGCGCAGGCCCACAAAACTTCAGGACTACTGGCCTAGAAAACACTTCCTAGTAACCAAATTAGTTTGCATTCTAACCTATTACTGCTCGAAATGTCCGACTCGTTGGTTGAATGGTCAGCGTATTGGCCTTCGGTTCAGAGTGTCCCGGTTCCGATTCCCGGCCGAGTCGGGGATTTTTAACCTTCATTGGTTAATTCCACCGGCCCGGGGGTTGGGTGTTTGTTCTGTCCCCAACATCCCTACAACTGACACGCCACACATAACACTATCCTCCACCACAATAACACGCAGTTACCTATATATGGTAGATCCCGCCCAACCTCATCGGAGGGTCTGCCTTACAAGGGCTGCACTCGGCTAGAAATAGCCACACGAAATTATTATTATTACTGCTCAAAATTCCGGAGTCTATTCATTATTTATTAGGTGAGTGTAAACAGTCACCTATACTACAATTAATAGAATACTTGTCTAGTGTTTGCTCCATATGGAATGGAAAACTACCGGACAGAATGACCTGAAATTTTCTAAATGGCATAGCCTGAAACTCCGAATCATTTAAGAGATACTTTCTGTTTTGATATATTTCACCGTTTCGAAGTAGTGGGGGATATTTTGGGCAATTTTTGTCCTACATCAATTAAAATAACGGGTAAATGGCTGGCTCTATCGAAGAATAAAGTGGACCACGTGGCTTTGAAATTACATTTTCTATAGGAATCCCCATATGCATTTTGTTCGTAATTCTAACGGTTTTCGAGATGAATCAATTTTCTTGTATTTATGGCTGTGGTAGCCTTCACTTATGAATAAGCTGCTCATTTCGCCCGTAGGGAACATGACATATTTCGTTTGTTTGTTTGTTAACAGTGCAGCTGGAGGATGAGGGCGTCAGTATACGGAAAGTGTTTGGAGGCTACAGTTGTACTGTTGAGAGTGCTAAGCGTACTCATCCATATTTGAGAACAGTTATGGGCTGTAGTTTATTTATTCAGTCATTTTCATTATCACTGTCATCGTATTATCTGTTTCTATCTTTTCAAATATTGTAAGGTTCAGGATGTGATATTAGTTTTTTTTTTCACAAGTTGCTTTACGTCGTACCGACACAGATAGGCAACGATGGGACCGGAAAGGATTAGGAGCGGGAAATAAGCGACCGTGGCCTTAATTGAGGTACAGCACCAGCATTTTCATGCGTGAAAATGGGAAACCACGGAAAACCATCTTCAGGGCTGCCGACAGTGGGGTTCGAACCCACTATCTTCCGAATACTGGATACTGGCCGCATTTAAGTAACTGCAGCTATCGAGCTCGGTGATATTAGTTTGAGTGGAGTTATTAAAATTAGGAAAGCTGAAGGGCACCAATGACTGAAATTTCGTGATTCCTTACATTAAAAAATCGATTTTCGGAATAATTGTTAAAGAATAACACCAATATTGCTATCATCAGAAAATGTCAAAATATTTCACATTCCACTATTTTTAAAGGCCGTTCGGACATTTCAATTGGCTGCCGTGTGGGTGTGTCTGCCTCGCCCACCTCACACTGATGGCACTTAATCGCATATTTTGATAGCATTTTGCCGTTTCCGTTTGAATTTGCTCCAAGATTTGACAAATGACAGTGGCATGGTGTCAGCGCTTTACAATGTTCCACTGATTACCTCATAACCTAAAAAAAGTAGCAGGTGCATTCAAAACTTAAGATGCCTTTTCTTCACCTTCCATTTTTTCAGTGCTTTGCTTCCTAAGAAAAGCTCCATGTGCTTCAGTTCTCGTCTGATTGATATGAACCTTTCTGGAATTATAGTAATATCTTCAACTAATAAAATATACTTATGAATAATGTTATTTGGTGACTGGGGGCAACGTTACATGCATTTGATTACGACAGTATATTATTTTTCAATAGATATTAGCAAAAAAATTCTAGCCTGATACACATTTCAGGAGAAATATATTTTTTGAGTAAATTATGTTTATATATATATGTAAACCTCATTACCAAATTTTGAAATCGTAGAAACCAAAATTGTGTCTCAGGGAACTTTTTACAGTAATTCACATGTAAATATCGAAAAACACTAATTGAAGAAGATTAAATCAATCCACTGCTTTGAAACGTCGTATAATAAGTAATATTTACTTCATGTGCTCGCTAAACGTCATCCTGATATCTGCAAAATTGTAGAAGTTGAAAATTTTAGTCATTGGTGTAAATACTCGTTTATAGGAAGAGGAACTAGGGGTTGGATTTATTTATCAAGGGAGATGGTTGATAAATTTCCAACTTCTTTGATGTCATTTAAGGTAAATGATAGGGAATCTGGCACCTTTGTGACAGCCCTAAATGCAAATCAAGAGTGACTGATTGATTTACAGATTGATTAATTGATTGATCGATTGATTGATTCACTTTTAATGAATTTATATTTGTCATTTCAATTTGCGTTACTAATCACTTTAAATCCTTGCTCATAAATTCGTACGGAGTAGTCGACTAAAAGCGGAACCAACAGCGGTTCTCATCTTAAGAGCATATGATGGCGACTACAGGGCTCATAGCTAAATGTGATATTAGTTCCAGATTTCCAGGTTTCTCAGACTTTCCTATCCGACCTAGGAAAGTCAAATGTTTTTTCGAATCTGACGATATTAAGTTTGCATGACAGTCAATTTTTAATTAAGAATGATGTGTAATGATATGAGTCTACAGGGAGATATTGTTAAAACGATAATTAAGTACTGATTGAGACTGAAGTTGGGATCAGGTGGCGAAGTGTTAAGTATAGTCCGTGTAGTCCTCCAACACCAAATGAAATATCATAACCAAGGTACTGGGTGGATGGATAAGGAACATTTTGGAAACGGTAGGAGTGGGATACTACAGGTAAAGAGATTGTATAGAGCAAGGATATTGAAAAACAACAAATTGGTTGACAGTATAAAAGTAACAGGTCACTACAGGAATTTAGTCATGTAATTCGGAGAATGAGGACAAATGAAGATGATATAACAAAAAAAAAAAAAAAATAAAAAAAAAAAAATGAGGGGTATAATATAGTAGTTAATGGGAGGGATACCTAGGGATACTTGCTATTGGCTTTATGTCGCACCGACACAGATAGGTCTTATGGCGACGATGGGATAGGAAAGGCCTAGGAGTTGGAAGGAAGTGGCCGTGGCCTTAATTAAGGTACAGCACCAGCATTTGACTGGTGTGAAAATGGGAAACCACGGAAAACCATCTTCAGGGCTGCCGACAGTGGGATTCGAACTCACTATCTCCCGGATGCAAGCTCACAGCCGCACGCCACTAACCGCACGGCCAACTCGCCCGGTATCTTAGGGATATGAGCTAAGAATGTTAGGTAAATAAATTGTAGCAAAGTATGAGAATATATTCTTAATTTATTCTTGAAAATTACAATCCTTTTTCTTAATCATCGTTAACCGGTCGATTAGATTAGCGGTTTGCCTTTTTTTACCACTACGAGCGCTAGTGTGAGTGAATGCATAGTTTCACTCAAGTCCTTATAACCACATTCGAAGCAGATATTTTTTTTAAAAAAAACTGAGGATATTGAACCAAGGAACATATTAAAGAAAGAATTATGTAAATAACCTAATTTGGCTACGATTTCAATAAAAATGTAAACGAGTAAAGAAACAAGCGATTTTAGGCTAATTTTCCGGAACTGTTCTTTGGCCGGAAGTAATTTTCGAAATTTGCTTTTAGTTTGATAGAGCTATCCAAAACTCACAATTTGTAACCTTTCCAGGTCCTTTACCCCTTCAACTTTTGGCATAATTGAGGGAATTACTTAATATTACGTTTCTCGTAGTATGGGGACAACTGCCGTAGCCGTGTTGAAACACCCGATCCCGTGACATCTCTGAAGTTAAGCAACATTGGGCGTGGTCAAGATTAGGATGGGTTGCCACACGCTGTTGGTGGGGGGGTAAAGGAATGGAGGAGCGGAAAGGAACTGGCCACCCTACCGTACGTAAACTCCGGCTCAGGCACACCTCTGTGGAGTTTCGGGCCTGCCTTCGGGCAGAATAGACCCTTACCTTACCTTACGTAGTATGGGGACCCCTACTTCATCTACTAGGAAATGTTTTCAAGATTTAAAAAACGTACAGACAGAATAGGGATGATAATATATATATATATTGTTCCAAAGCAGGGTCTCTCAGGGTGCATGCACCAGTGTATTGCGTGGTGCACGGTGCAAAAGACGACTTCTCTTGGTTGACCAGAGTGCAGACCTCTACTCCTCGATTTGGAGTAATAGCGCTGTCTTTCTCTCCCCCCCCCCCACACACACATCTGTCTCGCTCGCTCCGCCTGTCTCCCTGCTCCTCACTTGCTCCTTAGTGCTCCAAATCCGAGCCGAGTTGAGCCGAGCTTAGCCGAGTAGCCCAGAGACGAAGCGTTGGTCCGAGCCGAGCCGAGTGGGACCGATGCAAAGTGCACAGGAACTCTGCGCCTCAGTTTGCACGCGTGAGATTTTGGGCGTTTGAGAGGTCCTGTTCTAAAAATTGCGATTGGCACATCCTTTACAAGGCTATTTAGAGACAAGTGAAATAAGAGAGAAATTAATGAATGAGTAGGATAGGAGAAAAATCGAGAATGAAATTCAGTTTCATACCGTTGTATATTTATTGAACAGAAAGTGGAGGCACCCGGGAAGAATTGCCAAATTTTTTAACATTATTAAGGGAATGTGGAGAAGTAAATTGATGGATGTAGGAATTGATTCTTGCTAGTTAGTGACGACATTCTGCCTAAGGTAACCTAGACGATATAACTTTCTTGAAGTTTGGAGCTGTTAGGTACGTACATCATACTTATAACATAAAAAAGTGAACCGTCATGTTGTATTTAAAAATAGGTTTGTATGACTTAGAGAATCTTCCATTTTTACGCGTTTGGAGGCTCAATTATTTATTTTGGCAATATTCTCATACCACTTCGATTTTTCCTCTGATTGGCATTAAGAAAGGATGGTTGTTCAGTTTTACTTCTTCCTAAATCAATAATCACCACCACAAACTTAATATACCTGTATGACGTGGGCGAGAAAACGAAATATTTAAATAAATGTATGCTCGAGTACTTCTACTTTCTGATAATAGAAAGGGTGTGATAAGAATTGTTCCAGTGAAAAAGTGAAAGTACAATCTCTGTCGATGATTAAACTCTTCGTGTTTCAGTAACTCCCTTCGCCTGCAATCCACCTGTGTATCAAGATGCATTGAGTCACAGGTGTGAGTTGTTCTGTAAGTTGATTCATTCCTTTAATGTGTCCCTGCTTCATTAAGAGGACATTTTGCCTACACCCTAACAACTAGTTTTCTGAGAAAAGAAGATTGAAATCGCATAAAGGAGTACTTTCGAATTTCGTAAAGAGCCCGTACACTGTATCAATTCGCTCTCGTTTAAGAGAACCTAGGTGGGCTCCTAGGAATCACTGGGGGAGGGGGTCAGAGTAGGGGGTTTGGAAAATGAAGAGTGAATATTCAAAGACTAGAAAGCATAAGAAAATGCAAGTTTGTTTGAAGAATGTCCCTAATCGTAAAGGGTACTAAGAGACAGAAAATTCACCCGGGAATTTTAACAGATAAATCGTGGACGAAATCCTTTTCACTGTGACACCGATTTGACTTTCAAAATCAATAGGCAACAGTCCCTTAAATCCCGGCTTTAGTTATTAGCTTTATTAGGGTTGTTAAAATATTTGAAGAAAACATTCTGGTGGCTGTATAACAGTGGTTTTACAAGTAACATATCCCAGGTCTATCCACTGCACAGCTCTTGATTTTACAGAAATAATTATCTCCTAACTCACATGTAAGTGTATATAAATATGGACCTAATTATTTGCTGGATGTAGTGCTTGCCCTCAAAGAATCTGGGAACACTTGCTTTTTTGCACTCTTTGCAGCTTTCAGATGCTTTTCTCCTTTAATGTGCTCTTGTACCACTAACTTCCTTTCCGCACTCACTTTAACGCTGCACAATTTTAAAATAAAATGCGCCCATCTGCTGTAAACACGCCTTCTCCAAATTCATCCACTAGCTGAATTAAAGATACACTTAGGTGCGGTTTCAGGTTTGATATTTTTATTGCACGGAACTGCTTGGGATGATAATTCTGTACTGAAGCTGAAATAACTGTTGTTTAAAGTCTCTTCTCACTTTCCACTGTCGGCAGCCCTGAAGATGGTTTTCCGTGGTTTCCCATTTTCACACCAGGAAACTGCTGGGGCTGTACCTTAATTAAGCCACGACCGCTTCCTTCCACTCCGTAGGCCTTTCCTATCCCATCGTCGCGTTAAGACCTATCTGTGTCGGTGCGACGTAAAGCGAATAGCAAAAAAAAAAAAAAAAAAAGAAAAAAAATATTCTCACTTACATTTATTCCCTACCTTGAGGTACACCGGGTAGAATGACTGGCTGTAGGGGCGAGTGCGAAGGCTGAGGCATTCCTTAAGCTTGAGACACATTAGAATGTACTTTGTCCTAATTATCAGAGTTCTGTATTGTGTTCCTGCTCATGTCTTGAAAACACAAGACTCACATGTATGAATCCTTTCCTTACCCTAACCTGTTGGCCAGTTTGTTAGTCTGACAATAAAAAATACACGCATTCATTAAAAAATTAAAATGGACTAAACATTCTTCAAAATGCTATATATTTACCTAAAGCCTTCTTGAAAGTTGAAATAATCCCTGATCATCCCAAATCGGCAAAAATTTGGAAAATATAAACGTATTATTATTGTATGTTATATCACAGAATTAATTTCTATACTACTGAGCAACGTTCTAATGCAAAGGGTAAAAACAACATTCCCCTCCAATTTACTACCATCAAAATTTGCGGGGACGATCCTCCTGTAACAGAGGATTTTCCCGTGGACAGCTGTACTTTGCGTACTATAGAAATAAATTCAATTTTTCGTGCAAAACTTCATTCCAGACAGTGATAAACAAGGTTTTGAACTAGGAAATAAAAAAAACATACTGAAAAAGGTGTTTGTACTGAAAGATTTAATTGAAGTCCAGTTAATATTTTTCTGAAAATATTCTTAAAATGAAAACAACCATTTAAAATCGGGAGTTGCGAAACCGATCCCCGTTTCAATCAGGGGCCTAAAATGCCTATTAAAGGATCATTAATAAAACTATCGGGCTGAGTTGCTCAGGGGGTATTCTGAGCCCAATTCACAGATTCGATGTTTGCTCAGTCCTATTATATTTGAAGGTGTTCAAATACGTCGGCTTCTTATCGGCAGATTTCCTGGCATATAAAATAACTCCTGCGGGACAAAATTCTGGTATCTCAGCGTCTCTGGAAATAATAAATACATTGTTTGTGAGTATTAGTCTATTATTTACTACTACTACTACTACTACTACTACTACTACTAATAATAATAATTGTTGCGGGAATATCGTGGAACGCAGAGGGGTAAGAAGGTGCCCAGGTGAATGGGTGGACAGGGAAACGATCAAAGCATAATGTAAATCTCTAAAATTTGAAATTTAATTTCTTTCCCTGTGTTTCTTGACTTTACACTTTGATAAAAACAACAGCAATCCAGGAAATCGTCAACTCAAATAACAGGAATGATCAAAATTCAGTTACACAAAAGTTGCACAATGAGCTTGTAGCTCCAAAGTTACACTATTCAAACGAGCACCATTGCTCCATTCCATTACCACTCTAGGAGACTGCACTCCAAAACTTACTAAAATCTAGCCTCTCCGAGGTACAGCTTTCTAATCCAAATATTACATTAGATCATTGCAAAAGCCGATTTTACTATCTTACCTGCTCGACAGTCTGATTCACACTTGACTATGACTAGTTAGAAATTAAACAGGGGCCATAAGTTCTCATTCTAAGTGGCCTTAGTGGTCAAAAGAAAAAGGTTTAAGAAATCGACCATAAACAAAATGCTAGGAGGGGAAACCCTTGCACTCCCTTTGAAATATACTCAGAAACTCTATGTGGGATTATGGCCCTAGGTTACGGAGGCTAAGCCTGGAGGGTGCCTAGTTGGAGAAAAATATTGAGTTCCAAAAGAGGAGAGAAAATTTAAAATTTTACAAAATCATAGTCACCCCAATACCAAGTTGAATGGGAATTAAAAGAGGGAGAACACTCTTTATTCCGTAAGTTAGGAGAAAGTCCTTAGACGACTTGTTTGAGAATTTACATTTAATGGCCTGACTGAGAGACGTAATATCAAAGAGGGGCATTAGAGTACAGATGGTTGATGTGATCTTGCAGGCTGTGATGTGAAGTATTGATGGGTGGCCATGACTGAGCGACGTACTACCAAAGAGGGCATCAGAGTACAGATCGTCGATGTGATCTTGTATGTTGTAATGTGATGTATTGATGGATGGGAGACATATTTTAACAAAAATGAAATGGCGTATTGCTTTTAGTGCCGGGAGTGCCCAAGGACAAGTTCGGCTCGCCAGATGCAGGTCTTTTGACTTGACTCCCGCAGGCGACCTACGCGTCGTGATGCCGGGAATCGAACCCGGGACCCCTGTGGCCAAAGGCCAGCACGCTAACCATTTAGCCATGGAGCCGGACATATTTTAACAAAGAAGCCTCATCTCATCGTACTTTATAGAGAACGGGTTCTTTCATTAGTGTAGTTTCATAGGTCGAAATTATGTTTCCCCCTTTCAATTTCTTGAAACCTACACTTCACGACTCCAAATTCCATACATATGTCTCCCGAAAACGGTTCGTCAGATGTAAATAAACAAATCGTTATCAATTCGAGTTTCATTTATTGTGAGCCATATTTATGATGACTTGATTTTTCCACAGGGAAATTTGACACCATTTTGTTCCTGAAGGCAAATGCGTGTGCTGGTTTGCACGCGCCAGACAACAATTTCTTTCCCTGGTGCCGTCTAGTATCCTCTCAAGTGAGTCGTGGAACATTCGTGCACTTGAGACAGCTAAGCAATTGATGCAGGCAATTCATCTATGAATGATTTCAATTTACCGTAACGAACCCTAAGTTATTTGAGTGAAGGTTTCCTTTGATTCCTTTACTTGAAATTCCTGTGCGCTTCCGATTTTTTATTTCCGTGAAGGACACAGCTGTACACATTATTAAAGGCCAGTATTGTCTTCAATTAGACACGCTGTGGTATACCAGCCTGCTTGCCCCCCTTCACCGCGAAGGTGGCACTATCGATTGTGAAGTGGGCTATCGACTTGGCGAGACAATGGCACCGTACTAGGAAACCGATGATGAATGGAGCAGATAGGGAGACGGCTTGCTCCGTGACTGGGAGTATGTTACGCTTACTGAGTAACTGAGTGACGATTAACTGTCCTGACGTCATGCTTCGGACATTCCCGCACCTAAAAGTGGCTCTACATTATCATACCCGGACTAAAACTCTCATAATTCTTGTAACACTCATGTTAGAAAATTTCGGTCATCCGTGAGGAACAAATTATCATAGAGAGGTTCAGAGAACAATTAACACCTACTGTTATGGTTTCTCGACATTAATTATTGCGGGTAGGTGACGATGTGGTAAAGGGAATACCACTGTTGCCCCATACCTTCTTGTCACAAGTTCGATTTCTTAATTTTTCACGAATATAAAACTTATCTCAAAGATTCTCAAACCGAGCTCGATGGCTGCAGTCGCTTAAGTGCGGCCAGTATCCAGTATTTTGGAGATAGTAGGTTCGAACCCCACTGTCGGCAGAACTGGAAATGTTTTTTCCGTGGTTTCCCATTTTCACACCAGGCAAATGCTGGGGCTGTACCTTAATTAAGGCCACGGCCGCTTCCTTCCCACTCCTAGCCATTTCCTGTCCCATCGTCGCCATAAGACCTATCTGTGTCGGTGCGACGTAAAGCAACTAGCGAAAAAAAAAGAAAAAAAAAGATTCCCAAAGGTATTAGCGCTGCGGATCCCTTCTCCAAATATTCAGCCGACGCCGCGGTGTAGGAGTAGCGTTCCTGCTTCTTTCCAGGAGGCCCAGGGTTCGATTCCAAGCCAGGTCAGGGATTTTTACCTCGATCTCAGAGCTGTTTCGAGGTCCACTCAGCCTACATGATTGCAATTGCGGAGCTGTCTGACGGTGAGATGGCTGCCGCGGTCTAGAAAGCCAAGAATAACGGCCGAAAGGATTCGTCGTGCTAACAACATGACACTTCAAAATCTGAAGGCTTTCGGGCTGAGCAGCGGTCGTTTGGTAGGCCATGGCCATTTGGGACTGTTGTGCCATGGGGTTTGGATGTTTTTTCAAAGTTTCCAGTGAAATAATGAGTAAATGAGGGTAGTATACAGCATAGTCGTTACAGTTTTCGTCTATAGAGTCGAGACGTTGACTCTTATTTATTTATTTATTTATTTATTTATTTATTTATTTATTTATTTATTTATTTATTTTATGCCATTGTATGTGGCGAAGTTTGGGTTCACGGCCCTCTCTTACACTTAACCACAACATATAGTGCGTAGTCACACAATTTGGAAAAATAACATTGTAAACAGTCTTTAGAAACTACCTAAATTACTGGAGATATATTAACCATAATTGTTAATTTTTAATTATTAATATTATCTAACTAGTCCGCCTGTATGGTGTAGTGGTTAGTGTGATTAGCTGCCACCCCGCTGGAACGGGGTCCACTCAGCCTCGGGAGGTCAACTGAGTAGAGTTGGGTTTGATCCCTACCTCAGCCATCCTGGAAGTGGTTTTCCGTGGTTTCCCACTTCTCCTCCAGGCAAATGCCGGGATGGTACCTAACTTAAGGCCACGGCCGCTTCCTTCCCTCTTCCTTTTCTATCCCTTCCACTCTCCCCATCGCTCACCAAGGTCCCTGTTCAGCACAGCAGGTGACGCCGCCTGGGCGAGGTACTGGTCATCCTCCTCAGTTGAGTCTGAAGCTCCAGGACACTGCCCTTGAGGCGGTACAGGTGGGATCCCTCGCTGAGTCCGAGGGAAAAGCCAACCCTGGAGGGAAAACAGATTAAGAAAGAAAGAAAGAATATTATCTATCTACATCACCGAGCTCTAAATCGTACTTGCACTCATACACACTAACATTCATACAAGCGGATCACGCATTTAAGAGGAAATCTTGACAGGACCGTTTAAATGAGCCTATTGAAGTGTTATTACGTATACGGACAGGGAGTTTGTTCTATAGGCTTGCCCCAGACACTTGGAAAGAGTGGCTGTATACAGATGGATGATTAACCGGTATCATAAGGGTAGAAGTCGATCTGATATTATGTCCATGGATAGATGCGAGGAAGTTAAAATGTGAGGACATGTATTCAGGTGTAGATTCGTTCAGAAGTCGAAAAATTAGTGTCGCAGTATTTAGATATCTTAGCTGATCGATTTACAGCCAGGATTGCTTCTCGTAATAAGGGGAAAACATGTGTCCTAAAGTTCAAATTAAATATAAATCGTATGCAAGAGTTCATTCACCTTTAAAGTTTCAGAGTTTGTTCTACAGTTGCATCGGTTAATACGACATCACAGTAATACATTATTGGAAAAATGAGGGTTTTAATGTTTTATTTTCATGCTATGTGGAAGAATGCATTGTTTCATTTTTAAGGGGTGGATAGATGCATCTACCTTTTTGCAGGAACTTGTTATATGGTTATTCCAGTTTAATGTGTCATTCATGATAACGCCTAGGATTTTTATAGACTTCTGAAAAGTTATAGCTTCACCACAGAGCATGAGAGTAGGCTGCTGTGTGATGTTTAGCGTATTTAAAAGCCTAGATTGTCCTATTATGATTGCTTGCCGTTTCTTCGGGTTAATTAATATCTCTTTTTATTATGAGCTAACTGAATTTAAAGTCGAGTTCATTTGGTGGATTACTTTGTCAATGTCGGAAACTTTAAAGTGTATCTGAATATCGTCAGCATAAAGATGATAGTTGCAGTCATTCAGATGAGAAGAAATGTCATTAATATAGATTAAGAATAAAAGAGTTCAAAGAATAGACCCTTGGGGGACGCCAGATAGCTTATTCCTCCATTCTGAAGTCGTCATGTTTGATACATCTCACTGTCGTCTATTTTTGAGTTAACTTATGAGCCCAAGTGCTGAATAGCAGAATGAGCCACGTGAGGTTATAGTAACTTGGCTAACAACATGTCTATATTTACAGTGTCAAACGCACTGCTGAATTCTAGAAGGATAAGCATAGTCAGTTTTCGTTCGTCCATAGCCCGTCAAATGTCATCCATGATTTTGATTAGTGTTGTTGCAGTACTGTGCCCTTTCTTAAAACCAGACTGTAAGGGATCAAGTACAGAATGTTTTTCCAAATATTACAACTATTTCCAACTATTTGTTTATGCATTATTTTCTCCAGAACGTTAGGGAGTGCTGTAAGAATGCAGAGATTTCGGTAGTCAGATGTATTGCTTGCAGGAGAGATTTTGGGACTGGCACAATGAGTGCATCTTTCCATTTCATTGGGATATTGCCTGAAGTAATGCAGGCATTAATTAAATACGTAATAATCTACAATATTATCTCGATTATGTAGATCACGAATGAAATGGGAATTTCATCAGCTCCTCTTCATGCTGCAGACCAAAATAAAAAGTACAGTATATTCTTCCGAAAAGGATGTTGGCGAAGAATGTTCTATACTTATAAAATTGTCCTTTTTCCTATATTCTTAAAATATTATCTTGATAATTTATTTCTATACCGAGTAGGTCAACCAATCCACTGCATCATATTCGCTGTTGACATTGAACTGGTTGCAGATTCAATGTAGAACATATGGCTGTTGGAAGTGCTGGAAACTTCACTCAGACAGTTCAAACTAAAGATCGGTTTTCAGAAAACAAAGATTCTAATAGTGAACAAGAATACTCGGAGGAGCCTTTAAACATATTCGTACTCGCAGATTTTCTCCGCTACACGAAAAAGCATAGTTATTGATATGTTGGTGGACTAAAGAAGACGAGAGAGAGCGAGTTTATATCCACAGTTCTCTGCTCAAAGTTAAGAACAGAGTGCTTTTACCAAGCCGACGGATCATCGCAAACACACCCTTCTTCCGTTGCATCCAGTACTGTCTCGAGTTGGGAATCGATTTGAGGAATGAGAGATTCTGCTCGATACAGCCATCCGTAAACTTATTGCGATCTACGTCCGCGCGGTTAAGGTTCTGAACGTGGCATACAAACCTTCGGTCAAATCTTCATTGCATCAATGTGATGGCCAGTCAACTCAGGACCTAAATAATTTTTTTTGAATGTGCTCATTTACCACAAACAGCAAAATGTATTGATTATATCTCGTGTCCTCGTCAAACAACATTTATTATGGAGCATAATTACACTACTAGCGTCTAAAGAGAACAACGTTTTTTTCAATTTATAAGAACTACTTAAAAGAAACGTTTATACACATTTGAATGATATGTATGGATCCTTGATATTATGTGAAAATGGTGTAATTTTTATATATTCCAATCCGTGACAATTAATTGTATTGAATTTTAATGTACAAAAATGCATTTCGTATTATCCACATGGCTGTTTGGTCCATCAATGATCTAAAGCCATATAAACTAAACAAGATGAAATCTTCATCGCCATATGGATGGCATGATCGAGCTTTACTCTGCTTCACTCGTAGCTATAATAAACGGAGTGGCATGTTCGATCTTGAACGCACGCAGTTCATCGAGGTAGATGTTTGGGTACGAACGTTCTTCGGCGTGTTCGTCGTACAACAAACTCATCGGTTTCTGTGTTCTGCGAGATCTAAACACTTTTCGTCTGTTCGCATTAGAGCATCTGGAATCGAAGTAAGAGCTTGTGTTCTGATACCAACATAACTAAGAGATTACGGCCTTATAGTTCTGTATTGAGGATACTGCTGACCTAGTATATAGATGACGAACACTGGTTCCCTTGGTTATAATGGTGTCTGAAAATTGCTGACATTTATTCCAGAGACCGAACAAGTTGGCCGTGTGATCAGAGGAGAGCATGCATTCGGGAGAGAGTGGGTTCGAACCCCAATGTCGGCAACCCTGAAGATGGTTTACCGTGGCTTCCCACTTTCGCACCAGGCAAATGCTGGAGTAGGATGTTAAATATACGTTGTTCCAAAAAATCACCGGGTGCAAGGTTTCAGGAGCTTCAAAAACTTGAAACCGGATGTATCTGTTATATAGCTAGGTTTAGAGGAAAATTGCTTGTAAAGAACTTTATTTAGAATATCATTTAAAACGTTTTTTCTATACGTTTTTCTGATTCAGGGAGACATAAGAAGAATGTCAGGGGCGGTCATGTGAAGGTCGAAGTCAAGATGATCCGTTAACTAGAGAAAATTGCTATGGAGTTTATCGTAAAGGCTTTGTAGATCTGTCTGTACATCTTAAATTACTGGTATTACGGATATTCGTTTTTCGGCCAAAAGGATCCGTCGTGCTGACCACAAGACACCTCGTAATCTGTATGCCTTCGGGCTGAGGAGCGGTCACTTGGTAGGTCATGGCCCTTTGGGGATGTTGCGCAATCAGAAACAGCATAGCGCCCGATCAACTTCATAACTCGAAATAGCTCGTTATTTTACTAAATTGGTAAAACTTTCTGGGCCTAATTGGCGAGGTTATTCAATTTTGTCTGTCTGTTGGTTTGTCGTTTGTCTGTTTGTCTCTTAAACCATCACGGGATGGATTTTCATAAAACTTGTCATTTAAATTTACGATAAGACGACCGTTATTCTTGGCTTTCTAGACCGGACATAAATGAATTCATTAAATAAATAAATAAATAAATAAATAAATAAATAAATAAATAAATAAATAAATAAATAAATAAATAAATAAATATTTTTATTTATTTAATCCATTTACCCTCTAGCATTGTTTTTTCCCTGGACTCAGCGAGGGATCCCACCTCTGTCGCGTCATAACTCGATTCATTAACCCTTCATTCGTGATTCGATCTACGCAGCTCACCTCCAGCATTCTTCTGTAACACCACATTTCAAAAGCTTCTATTCCCTCTCATTCTGATCTAGTTATCGTCCATGTTCCACTTTCGTACAATGCCACGCTCCAGATGAAAGTTTTCGAACACTCCTTTTTAATTCCGATATCAATGTTCGAAGTGAGTACATTTATTTTCTTAAAACACGCCTCCCTTGCTAATGCTAGTCTGCATTTTTGTCCTCCTTACTTCTGGCATCGTTGGTTATTCTACTGGCCGAGCAACAATTTTCAACTACTTCCTTTAAGACTTCATTTCCGGATCTAATATTCCCTGCATCACCTGACTTCGTTCGATGGTGCTCCGTTACTTTGGTTTTCATCTTGCACTTCTTCCCCAAGACTGTGTCCATATCACTCAGCAACTTTTTCAGATCTTCTGCTGACTCAGATACAGGGGCATAACGACTGTGAAAAGGCCCGCCTGCCAAAAAAATTCCGGCCCTCTCAAATAAAATCTAAAACGTAAGAATAAGTAATATAAATTTCATTATAACAGGTAGAAATTATGCAATATATTGTCACATTATATTAAAAGGGGATAATTCGCAATTGTAAGAATATTAAAAATAATGTTTAATAGGCTTTATTGACTGCCTTCGTAGTTTATCAGCTAAGTTGCCGAACCATAAACCAACTTAAGAAACAAACAGATTAGATTGTACAATACCGCTCTGATCATTTCCGTGTAGAGTGACATTAGGCTAGATATCTATTATGTTTTATTTTGCAAGGAGTCATGTGGGGGTGGGGGAGGAGGGGGCTTAAAGGTCCGGCCGCCTGCCTTGCCTAACGTTACGTCTCTGCTCAGATAAAATAACAATATAATCGGCAACTCTCTTGAAATCCTCTCTTTGGATTGCGATTTCCTTTTCTAAATTCCTCTTTGATTTTTTAATGCCTCTGTTATAAAAGCATTGAAAGGGAGAGAGGAGGGAGGAGGAAGGAACTCCAACCTTGCCTCACTTCTTTCTGTATTACTGCTCCTTTTTTCTAGCCCTCTGTTCTGATCTCTGCAGTCTGACTTTTGTACAGATTGTAGATACTTCTTCATTCACAGTATCTGATCCCGATCAACTTCATAATCTGAAATAGGTCGTTATCTTTCTAAACTGGTAAAAGTTTGTGGGCCTAATTGGCAAGGTTCCGGGAGAGGTAGGTGGTGGACCCATTTCCACCGAGACGTTCCAAGGTTCCGCCCCTGCTCCGTGTCCCAATGCGTAAAGAACAATGCAATGCAACCTTCCCTTCTAGTCACGATCATTCGCAGAAACCAACTTAGCATCCTCCCTGTTCTTACTCACACCTGTTGCACACTCGCTGGCCTATATTCCAGGGGCACGTGCCAACTGCATTGAAGCAAAGCAATAGAGTGGCAGAACTTCAGCGGCCAACTTGACAAGGAACTTCTGCCAAGTGTCTAACTTATACTGGTGTAATACTGAATTAGAATATAAGCTGTTATTCTTCTTATTATTAATTTTCATTTCGGCCGTCTATGGACCACGTCTGACAATCTTTGCAGTATTTCTAGCTTTTACTGCCTCTACTCTCTGCCACTATATTTTCATCCTTTCTCCTACTTCCTTCTTCCGCTCTTCTGAATAGGACCTCGCGTTTCTCACTAGCGTTTCTCCATTCTCTTGGAAACTACAGAACTTTTTTTGCTATGTGTTTTACGTCGCACCGACACAGATAGGTCTTATGGTGACGATGGGAGAGGAAAGGCCTAGGAATGGGAAGGAAGCAGCCGTGGCCTAAATTAAGGTACAGCCCCAGCATTTGCCTGGTGTGGAAATGGGAAACCACGGAAAACCATCTTCAGCGCTGCTGACAGTGGGGTCCGAACCCACTATCTGCCGGTTGCGAGCTCACAGATGCGCGCTCCTAACCGCACGGCCAACTCTCCCGGTACGGAACTTTTTGACGAGCTGCCTAAATTGATTTCTGTCCATGATATAATCTTCCCGAACCCCCATCTTCAAATCCAACCTCACTTCTTGAAACTATTCAGCTCTATCTTCCTATTTCTGAATAATTCAAAGATTCTTTTCGTTAGTCTATCATCGTCCATTCTTAACAAGTGTCCGTGGAACTGTAACTTTATCTTTTTCAACAGTTCAACCACTCCTTCTGTTCTTTGATACAATTGTTTGTTAGATTTCAGTCTCCTCTCCCCAATTTTGCATTATTATTATTATTATTATTATTATTATTATTATTATTATTATTATTATTATTATTATTATTATTATTATTATTCCGCGTCAGAACGTTGATGCAATATGAACAGTACAAATATGCTGAACCTACAATCGGAAAGTTCTGTCTGATTTCCTAAATACCCCCAATTCTTGAAGTTTTCCCTAGACCATCAAGTACCACTCCTCAAGTACCTACAAGTAGCCCGGCTGAGCTGTTGTCCATGAGGTTCAGATTCGCGAGAAACCACCCACACCTTCGATGTGTTAGTGCGACGGTAAACGAGTAGAGAAAAAAATCCTTCGATGAACCGGGAACTGGACTTAAGTCTCCGTGTCAAGAAGTAGGCACGTCACCTCTTCACTTTGCTGTATTTCTAGTATTAATTGAGATAAATAAAATGAAAATCCATAGCATGTTTCCAGTCATTTGACCGGGTCAGGAATGGAATGAATGAAGCTCCCATCTAGCGGCGATGATAGGAATTGTGCCGGCTGCCGAAGCCTGTCGCACTCCTCTGGGGCAATGATTAATGAATGGTAGATGAAATGAAATGATATTGGAGAGTGTTGCTGGAATGAATTATGACAGGAGAAACTGGAGTAGCCGGAGAGAAACCTGTCCCGCCTCCGCTTTGTCCAGCACAAATCTCACTTGGAGTGACCGGGATTTGAACCACGAAACCAGCGGTAAGAGGCAGGCGCGCTGCCACCTGAGCCACGGAGGCTACTAAGAGAAATGTTATAAGTAATTTAAGATGGCGTGTAGGAATAATATGAAATGTCTTCTTACAGTATTCGTAACTAGCTGGTAAAATATGTATTCCTCCGAACAACATCTGTAGCCAGTTAAGCAGTTACATCATTCTCGTATAATTTATTAAATGATACGCTGTCACAAGTTAAATTTTGGACGTGATGAATATTCATTGAACGTAATAGGAGAATTATAGCCATGTAATTACATTCAAACAGGGAATTGCCTTGTGTTTAACCGACTCTGAAATTCACACGACCGAAAATCCACTGAAGCTGATTCTTCACCTCGCCTAATCTCAGTGATTCATCGTACACAAAGACACGCCTTCCTATTAGAAGACAGAGCGATTAGCCATATTACAATCATTTTGTCTTGCATAATTTTTAACCATCAGATGGTATTTAACTCGTAACTGAGCTATCTGGAGACCTCGTCATCCACGGAATGAGGGACAGTGGTCTCATTCATTTTCATATAAAACTTTAAGTTCTGTTTCCTAAATATAATTATTATTTCCAACTTAGATTTAATCGTAGCGCTTTAGATTGACTCAATTAAATGTCTTTACATTTTATTTTTGTCTTAATTGTAAAAGTTATAATCACCGTCTTTCACGGACGGCGTCTAAAAGACAGAATGTATCAGCCGGAGTTATAAGGAGACGTGATCGTGTTTCGACGAGTGTCGACGCTTCCTCTACTATAGGTTACCGTCGAGACAGTCTGGCGCTCAGGAGTTTCCAATGCTGCTGCCCTAAATAGAACTAAAGCCGTGACCAAAAACAACTGAAATTATTTTATTTATTTATTTATTTATTTATTTATTTATTTATTTATTTATTTATTTATTTATTTGTCTCGTTGAACGCATACAGGCAATACGACTAATGCAGTACCTTAGATGTCTTAGATTCAAGAAGTGAAATAGACTGTATCGCGATTGACCTACCTAAGGCGTTTGATATGGTAAATCATGGCAGACTACTGGCAAAAATGAGTGCAGTTGGACTAGACAGAAGAGTAACCGAATAAGAGGCTATATTTCTAGAAAACTGAACTCAAAGAATTAGAGAAGGTGAAGTATAATCCTGTAATCATCCTGCAATCATTAAGAGGGGACATGTGTGTTTACTTTTTAAATATGAATGATATGAGTTAAGAACTGTAATCGGAGATCAGGCTTTTTGCGGATGATGTTACACTCTTATAGAGTTACAAGATTGTGATTGACTGCAAGAGAAGATCTCGACAATGTTGTGAGATAGACAGCAGACAGTGACATGATTATAAAAGAAGTTAAAAGTCAGGTTGTGAGTTTCAGATATAGGAAAAGCTCTCTATTTTTAGTTACTGTGTTGATGGCATGAAAGTTCCTTATGGGAGATCACTGTAAGTACCTGGGTGATACTGTAAGGAAAGATCTTAACTTTGGTAATCCCGTACATGGCATTGTAAATCAAGGGTACAGATCTCTGCAAGATGGTTATGAGGGTATTTAGGGGTTGTAGTAAGGATGTAAAGGAGGGGCCATGTAAATCTCTGGTAAGATTCCAATTAGAGTATGGGTCCAGTGTATGGGATCCCTCACCAGGATTACTTGATTCGAGAACGGGAAAATATTAATTTTTTAAATCAGATCGATTTGTTCTAGATGATTTCCGACAAATGGGGCAGCGTTACAAAAATGTTGCAATGTTTGGCCAGGGAACACTTGGGAGAAAGGAGACGAGCTGCTCGACTAAGCGGTATGTTCCGAGCAGGCAGTGGAAAAATAGAGTGGAATGACATTATTAAACGAAACAATTTGAGTGGTGCTTTTGAAAGTAGGAAAGATCACATTATGAAAATAAAGCTGGATTTCAAGAGGAAAAATTGGAGAAAATATTCGTTTATAGGAAGAGGAGTTAGGGATTGGAGTAATTTACCAAGGGAGATGTTTAATAAATTATTGAATTATTGAAGAGAAGTGTAGGTAAACAGCAGATAGGTAATCGGCCACCTGAATGCCTGCCCTAAATGCAGAGCGGTGGTGATTGATCACCAATACTTATAATGTACATGTAAGTAAAAATAAATACAAAATATCAAATGAATATAGAAGTGATAATAATTAAAAATACAATAGACATAAAGAGAAAACTAAACGATCTAAAGAACATGTAGATGCTTTCCATACTATGAAAATACAGGAATTAAAACAGAGATGCAAGTAAAGAAATACGTGACTATAATAATAAATACCTGGAGGAACACCGAATATGAAAGAAGAGTATAACATCTGAATTTATAAATTAGAATCACAGGACTTTAAATGTTTATTAATGGCAGTGTGTGATTCTGAAAATAAATCTATTTTTGCAGTAAATAGTAAAAACGTGGCATTTTAATATTGTGAATTCAAGTTATGAGATGTTCTGGATCTTTGAACGTGAAACACTGTATTATTGCGAACTCTAACATGTGGAACATGAAAGGAGATAACATGAAACAGTCCTATGGAATCAAATTTATGCCTATACCATAGCGTATGCCTATACTTTTACAACGAGATGGAAACTTTATTCCTGGCCTGTGAGACTGAACTGATGTCCGGAGTGGTATTGTGATCCTTAGATTTCCTACAGTGCCTCGTATTAAAGTTTCACGCACCGGAAATACCAAACTTACGGTCCGATAATTTTCACACTTTAGACATTGATTATTTTTTAACCTTAGGGTGTGTGCAAGACTGTCCAAGGTAACCGGTATAAGTGAGATATCTTATAAATGCATGGCGTGACAGAATTTGCCACATCCTGTCCTAAACCTGTTCTTATCTACTGATGATATCTAGCCAGGACGTAACAAATCATAAGCTTGTTCGATTATGTAATCGATAGAGAGAAATTGACCACCGCCTCATGTAAAGTAGTTAGTGTAGCCAACTGCAGTCGGATGAGTTCGCATTTCTACTTCAGATTCTTTACTTGCTAAGTGATTCAAGAAAAAAGCTGACAGTAGGAGGTTTGAAGTTCCAAAACGGGAAATAATAATAATAATAATAATAATAATAATAATAATAATAATAATAATAATAATAATAATAAGCTATGACCTCAGGTACCGTGTGTAGACATTTGAATTTGACGCCATCTGGCGGTCTGCTTGTTAACTTCGACGTTCCGTTTTACTCTAAGCCTACTAGGTGGCAGAGTAAACAGAATCTCTCTTGGGCGTCTTAGTCTGAGTTTTAATTAATTTTGTCGGGTAAACACCAAATGTGTCACCTTTACGCGTCGACATCGTACGACAAGGAGTGTCGAATCAACTTTTTTCCGCCCTTCAAAAATCCGACTACCTCTGCCGGATTTGAACGGTGAATAACGAGGCAGGTACCATCAAGGAATTAATTCATATATTTGTAGCCCACTTTATAGAAAGCAGAGCAGATCTGCAGAAGTGGAATAGTGAACTTCTAAGGTCAAAATCTCTGAACTAAAGACAAAATATGCACCCATTGTCTCATAAAGTTAGCGAACGGTTTCTGAGCAACGAAATCCTGCATTTAACGAAGCAAATAAGAAATGAAACGACAAATAGACGGCAGTGAGAGAGGTCCCATCAACATCATCTAGCGACAAGAAATGGGAATAGCAGAAAAGTTTACTTGAAGAATAATTATTGAGCCCACCTCCCACGCGAAAATATCCTCCCGGCGCTCATGGATAGAGCGCTGATTTAGTGTCTTGGCGGAATCAAATTGTATGGTAGTGCGGATAATTTTGCTGATAATTTATAAATAATGAAGTTTATTGATTTTCACTCAGTTATACTCTTACTTTTGCCGGCCGCGTGGTGTAGGGGTAGCGTTCTTGCCTCTTACCCGGAGGCCCCGGGTTCGATTTCCGGCCAGGTCAGGGATTTTTACATGGACCTGAGGGCTGGTTCGAGGTCCACTCAGCCTACGTGATTAGAATTGTGGAGCTATCTGACGGTGAGATAGCGGCCCCTGTCTAGAAAGCCAAGAATAACGGCCGAGGGGATTCGTCGTGCTGACCACACGATACCTCGTAATCTGCAGGCCTTCGGGCTGAGCAGCGGTCGCTTGGCAGGCCAAGCCCTTCAAGGGCTGTAGTGCCATGGGGTTTGGTTTGGTTTTTATACGGGAGATAGATAAAGAGCCTTTGGACCATAAAACTGTAAATCTGACCTAAGCCTAGCTTGATCCTGCCCGCAGTTAATTGAAGGAAGGAACGAAGGTCAATACGTCGGTAGTTGTTGCAAGAGAAAATCCCTCATAACCCTGTGAGTGTAGGGGTTTTGGTGCCAGGTGTCAGGCCTATTGTGTTATGTTAACAGATCTATCCGTTTCAATACCTTGCGTGTAATATACCATAGTTCAATATCTATGATTTCCGCGGATATCCATTCGCGGATGCGGATAATGTGCAGGGCTCTACGCATGCACACACATTCCTGCAATGAGGCAGTCCTGACAATTGCCTGGCCTACAAGCAGTCCCAGATGCACTGCTCATCTGGCGGCTGCGCGAGCTGACTGGATCTGCCCCAAGGTCGTCAGGGATGACAACAGTGATGTAGGCTCTGTGAGAAGATTCACCAGAATAACGGTTCTCTCGATCTCATCTCCGTCTGAGCGTGATCCCGTAGCACAAGGAAGTCAAGGTTATTTGGTGAACGGTACGAAACGAAAACGATTGGGTGGAAAGAGAAAACGATTGGCCGTAGTAAAAATGTAGTTTACTTTAGAGTGATAGTCACGCACGTCTCGTGACGGTCCTGACCTCGACTCTTGTGTGTGCAATCTCCACTTCCCGAGAGCCATCACTCTGATTTACTGCTCCGACCAGCTCTGTTATTAGTTTGTACACACTTTATTGTTTATACGGAGTGAATATAAGGACTCTCTTCCCAAGCCCACACAACGCACCAGCTTGACTCGTGTTTTACTAACAGTGCAGTAAGAAAGGAAAGAGTACGTATTATTATTGAGCCCTGTTCACAAGTGATCGTACCGTCCAACCTCGTCTCCTGTTCCCACGGTTCTGAGATCGAACCCCAGCTACATACCTGCTCTAGCAGTGAGTGAGACCCAGTGAATGGCTACGATGCTTGATTCACTTAGCTGCCAGCTTGCATTCGGGAGGTGGGGGGTTCGAACTTCACTGTCGGCTACACCGAACATGGTTTTGAATGGTTTCCCGTTTTGACACCAGGGAAATGCTGTGGTTGTAACTTAATTGAAGCAACGGCTGCTTACTTCCCACTCATAGCCGTGTCCTATCCAACCATCGCCATAAGACCTATCTCGATGCGACGTAAATAAATAAATAAATAAATAAATAAATAAATAAATAAATAAATAAATAAATAAATAAATAAATAAATAAATAGTCCGCCTCTGTGATGTAGTGGTTAGTGTTATTAGTTGCCACACCCTGCGTTCGTTTCCCGACTCAGCCACGAAATTTGAAAAGTGGTAAAGGGTGCAACAGGGTCCACTCAGCCTCGGATTAGGGGGGAGGGGTGTTGGTTTCACATCAGCCATCCTCGAAGTGGTTTCCCACTTCTCCTCAAGGCAAATGCCGGGATGGTACCTAACTTAAGGCCACGGCCGCTTCCTTCCCTCTCCATCCATATTTCCTTCCAATCTTCCCAACCCCATAGCAGGTGAGACAGTCTGGGCGAGGTAGTGGTTCTCCTCCCCAGTTGTATTCCCACGACCCAAAGCCTCGCGCTAAAGGACGCTGCCCTTGAGGTGGTAGAGGTGGGATCCACGCTGAGTCCGAGAGAAAAACCAACCCTGGAGGGTAAACGGATTAAGGAAGTAAATAAATAAATAAATAAATAAATAAATAAATAAATAAATAAATAAATAAATAAATAAATAAATCTATCAAGGACCTTGGTGTGTATTACGACTCGACCAAGAATTTATATGCAGAAACATGTCCAAAATATGCACCAAAACCTTTAATAAATGAACTTAAATCCTAAAATATCGCACTTAGGTATGGATTAGAAATTAAAGTAAGCAATTTATAAGGTTCATTAGTGCAGTTATAAATAATAGTGATTTCTTGCAGTATAATACATGTATTAAGATCCGCAAGTTATACAACGATATATTGAAAGATTCTAATCGTACTTTCACTGTAAAATATAACTTTTGTTTAATCGTAGTCTAAACTTGCAACAATAGTTTAAAGCACTTCTGCCATAGTTCAAACTGTGACAGTTTTGTATTTTCCTCGCATTTAATATTGTACGAGGTTTGTTTTTAACCATTAACGAAGTATAATTCACCTCGCGTGTAGATACCAACCCTGTAAAACTCAGAAAAGTGTACGTGCAAGGAGCTCTTGTGATACAGTGTGGTGTGGAAGTGAGAAACTGCGGAAACCATCTTCTGAACTGCTGACAGTCGAGTTCGAGTCCACCATCTTTCAAATGTTCGGCTCCACTTACTGGCCTTTGGTCCAATGGGTCCCGAGCTCGATTTCTGGCCGGGTCGGGGGATTTAACCTTCATTGATTAATTCCGATGGCTTTGGGAATGGGCGTGTCTGCCATCTTCATAATTAGAATTAATCACAGGTAGGGCCCTATCCTCACAGACACGCAGGTCACCTATACGACGTCAACTCGAAATACCTGCGCCAGGCCTCTTCGAAGGCCACACGCCATTATTATTATTATTATTATTATTATTATTATTATTATTATTATTATTATTATTATTATTATTGCAGTTTTTCCGTGTCTCACAGAGAATTAAGAAGCGCCTGGGTTGAATGGCTGGACAAAGAATTACTTAGAGCAACTTTGAATACACGATAACAAATTTGGAAATTTCTTTTCTCTTTTTTGGATAGATAATTTGAATGAATAAGAAACAACAAAACAAGTTATTAATGAGCTCGTCAGTTCTAACAATATCGGAGACTTATAAGTCAGAGCATCAGGTACAAAATTTTAAGATATAGGTCTTATGGCGACGATCAGACAGGAAAGGCCTTGGAGTGGGAAGGAAGCGGCCGTGGCCTTAATTAAGGTACAGCCCCAGCATTTGTCTGGTGTGAAAATGGGAGAACAAGGAAAACCATCTCCAGGTCTGGTGACGGTGGGGTTCGAACCCACAATCTCCCGAATGCAAGCTCACAGCTGTGCTATCCTAACCGCATGGCCAACTCGCCCGGGTTAAACAAATAGTTTACATGGGGAGGAGCATTGTTGCTCCAGACACGTACAATAGTTTTTACAAGAGCAGGATTTACTCCGATCAGTTACACTACACAGGGATCTACGCTCGAAATATACCATAGTCTAGCCTCGCAGAGGCATCAGTTTCTTATGGCGCACTACAATTCCACCAGAAAAATAAAATAATACATACAACAAAACTGAAATCATTTTATACAATACTCTCAAGTGTCATTGGTTGGACGAGTGGCAGGTCACTTCAATCTCCATCAGATGAGAGCAACTAAGAGGGCACATTTTTTCTGCCAGAATCTCAAAAATAATCAGTGGCGTGTCGTCTGTGGATCATCCACAGTAGAGCTACGCATTCCTACTAACTGATCGTTGTGTCTAGTCCATAAATCTGGCAGATCTGCATAGCACAATGTCCTTGATGTTACGTGATGACGTCATACACATCATGAGGGATAGTTGCTTTTTTCAAACAGAACTTTAATTTTTTTTGTATTAGTTTTTAGAGTTGCCAAAGCTTTTAAATGTGATATTTCCTTATATGGCATCAACTATTTTTATTTGTTTTAACTTTTAATTCATTACCTTCCCATGTTGAACTTAAATTTCAAAAGCACCACTCTCCAAAGAAAATTAGATGTAATGGCATTGCATCCTCCTGCTACCCATGATTGCGTATGTGAATGTGTTTGGCTTCAAAGGAAACAAAATCAGATCATAAATTGCATTTGAAAAATCACCCATTTCGAATAAAACAGGGAAATCTCCAGTCTCAAATGAATACAAATAAGGACCAAACAGTGCATTCTCTAAAGCAGCTAATGAGATTCACGATACTGAAGTTATGTAACTATGTTTACTCTAAAGTCTTGGGTTGCGTTTGGCGGTTATCATGTGCTGCAGTAATTATTCTAAAATTTGACTGGACAAACTTATTATAAGTTTATATTTATTTATAAATATTATTTTAAAGCTGGCGTTTTATAATTAATTTCATTACAGTTTTACGATATAGATACCGTATTAATGAATCAATGCCTTACTTATTCTTATTAATGGCCATTATTCTATTTTCTAAAAGTAATCCCTCCGACTATTTTCTTCTAATATAGCCATCTGAATCAGTGGGGACATTTTATTTAGTTCCCTCGTATTCATATCGTCAGAGACCAATAAAGTCGACGGTAGCCCTCCTTAAAGTAGCAACCATCAGCGTCAACTTCATAATCACCATTATCACTAACTCTTTTTTATATATGCCCTTTCTCCTTACATGGAAAGCTGGTTCATATAATTTTGCAAGAGAGTATCAAGAGTAAGTCAGACTATTCCAACTATGGTAGTGATTGACTGTGGACATCACTGTTTATTTGCTAATGAACGACTGTAATTAGCCGAGACATCCTCTGTCACATCTCTAATGAAGTTTCTGTTAGAACTCATCAACAAAAAATTGTAGTGTCCTGTCCGACTCGTTGGCTGAACGGCCAGCGTACTGGCCTTCGGTTCAGAGGGTCCCGGGTTCGATTCCCGGCCGGGTCGGGGATTTTAACCTTAATTGGTTGATTACAATGGCCCGGTGGCTGGGTGTATGTGTTGTCTTCATCATCATTTCATCCTCATCACGACGCGCAGGTCGCCTACAGGAGTCAAATAGAAAGACCTGCACCTGGCGAGCCGAACCCGTCCTGGGATATCCCGGCACTAAAAGCTATACGACATTTCATTTCTATTCTCCTGCTTGCTGTCCTTCAGGCCATCTGGAGCAGATTTCATTACTTCATTGATTTCGAGGAGTCTGTTTACCTTCATTATACTGAAGTTGTAGTAATACACTTCACCTATTTGAAACTCGTTTTCATACATGTACTTTTCGAATATGAGCCTAATATCAGTACAGGTCTAAAGCCTACGCCTTGTCGCTCGAAACATAAGTTTATCTCTATAGCTCCACATGACTTAAAAGAACCACCTTCCAGGTATTTCTTTCTCGGTATTCTTCCCAGAATATTTCTTTCAACTTTTCATCCCATTCTGTTCTTACAGTATATAAGTAACGTCCGATCTTAGATTCATTTAAATTTTTGAATGTTTGTTTGTTGCAGCAAAGCAGGTTCTTCCAGTTATTTTTGGTGTCGCTGGAGCCACCCTGGCTGATTTTTGGCTTTGGATGGCCATTTAAGGCCGGATGCCCTTCCTGACGCCATGTGAATTTTTGATATTAAACATATTAATCATATTCAGCAACTTGTGGCTCGCGACAAACAGGTGGTGTGCGGAATATCAATGGATTGCAGCGATTGCATAATATCCTATCAACGACCACATATAGATTATTATATGTTATTATTTGGCTAAAATATTGTTTTCTTATGTGTTTCTGTATGCTTTCGTTGTTGTTTAAGTAATCAGTCCAGAGACTGGTTTGATACAGGCCTACATGCCATCCTATCCTGTGCTTATGATTTCATTTCTACGTACATTTTCTACTAAATTCTACTTCTACTCTAATCTGCTTGTTAGGTTCATACCTTGATCTACCCCTACCGTTCTTTCCACCTACACTTGTCTCAAAAACCAACTGAAAAAATTCTGGGTCTGTTATGTGTCCTATCTTTCTACCTCTTCTTCTCGTCAAATTTAGCCAAATCGATCTCCTCTCACCACTTCTATTCACTATCTCTTCATTCGTGATTGGATCTATCCGTCCCACCTTTAGCATTGTTCCGTAATAATACACTTCGAAAGCTTCTATTGTCTTTCGTTCTGTGCTAGTTATTATCCATATTTCACTTCCATACACTGCCACGTTCCAGACTATTGTCTTCAAAACATCTTTATAATTCCTATACCAATATTCGGAGTGAGCAAATTTTTTTCTTACGAAAGGCCTGCCTTTTTGTGCTAGTCTTCATGTCCTCCCGACTTCTACCATCATTAGTTATTTTACTGACCAAGTAACAATATTCATCTTCTTCCTTTAAAACTTCATTTCCTAATCTAATATTTCCTGCATCATCTGACTTCGTGCGACTGCAATCCATTACTTTTGTCCAAGACTGTGTCCATACCATTTAGCCATTTTTCCAGATCTTCTACAGTCTCAGATAAAATGAAAATATCATCAGCAAATCTCAAGGCATTGATTTCCTCTCCTTGAATTGTGATTATTCCTGTACATATTTTTCTTCTTATTATTATTAGGTAACATTACATTGTAATCACTCCATTACGAGTTAGGGATAATGTGAATAAGTACCATATTAACTATGTTGGTTAAATATATTTTTGGGTAATTTTCCCGTTCATTTGAAGTTTTAAAACGATTTTTTAGCTCATTTTACAGGTAATTTTTTGGCATCTATTAGGTCATAAAAATCCGGGCCCTCCTATGACGCTGCCGTCTTATATCAAAGGATTCTCTAAAACTAACTGACAATATCGGGATTTCATCCTTCATTATCAGAAACGTGCGCCCTAACACCAGGTACGCCACGTAGTCACTCGGTATAGAAGTAAACAAGATTCCTTCATCGACTATGGCTAAGGAACATTGATTATATCACAATTATGTTCTAGTTGAAATTACAGCTGCTCAAAAGAGAAAAAATAAGGAGTTAAGATTTCTCTCTACTTAGTTGATTACCTTGAGAACTGCACTGGGCCTTGGTTTATGCACCGTACGTCCGTAGCCTATATGCTTATGAAATTAATACTTATTTGAATTTTAAAGTTACTCCGACAAACAAAAGCACCACAAATGGATGCTGTCAGTGGCAGCTTGTGGGGAGTCTCTCTCTATAAATTGCGTCATGAGGCAAACCCGGATGGTGTACGGGTATAATGGACTGATGGCACTGGTGATAAGAATACTACAGCTTGGAGACGGAGTAAGTATGGCAGCAGAAATAACCCGGCATTCCACGACTGTAACCGATCTTCTTCTTTATTATTATTATTATTATTATTATTATTATTATTATTATTATTATTATTATTATTATTATTATTATTATTATTATTATTATTATGTTCTATTTTGCTTTACATCGCGCCGACACAGATAGGTCTTATGGTGACGATGGGACAGGAAAGGCCTAGGAATGAGAAGGAAGCGGCCGTGGCCTTAATTAACGTACAGCCCCAGCATTTGCCTGGTGTGAGAATGGGAAACCATGGAAAACCATCTTCAGGGCTGCCGACAGTGGGGTTCGAACCCACTATCTCCCTAATACTGGATACTGGCCGCACTTATTATTATTATTATTATTATTATTATTATTATTATTATTATTATTATTATTATTATTATTATTATTATTATTATTATTATTTACGATGAGGCCTGCTCCTCTTCCGTTCTTCCTAGTATTCCTTCATCACTGCACTATGCTTTAATTTTCTTTCCTCAAACAACTTTATCTTATTATTATTATTTTTTACAATAATGGTTTTTGGGTATACATCATTTGGCCAGCTGGTAGTGATAAGGATCGGGATGATGCTATGTCTTCTCGCCATGAGGCCAGTCATGTCATAGCTACAAGGTGGGAAGGCCATGGTAGAAAGGTAGTAGTTAATGGGGTGTAACAGTTAGCAGATTATCTTTATTAACTATTGCAGTTGGTGGCTTCTGCGTCAGGATTTATATAGTTAGATTGGTGTCTTGTAGAAACTGGATCAGTGCTCTGTAGATGTTGTTATCGTGGTCTTGAAGAATATTGTTGACATTTGTGGAGAATGGGATATGTAGTGACTGAAGCTGTGCGAGTAAATTTGTTTGTCGTTGCTCATATCTGGAACAAGGAAATACTCTATGATTCAGATCCGTATCATCGTAATCGTCATGTGGGCAAACTTTCGGGGTAGTCACTCCGATGCGGTGGAGGTGGTGAGGGTAACATTCGTGCCCAAGCCTCGTCCTGATGATGGTTGTTAGATGTACCCTTGCAATATTGTATTTCCAGAACCAGGGTTTTTGTGGCATTGTTGTTTGCAGTGTTGCATAATGTGTTCCTAGTTGGTGGCTGGTTCTCGCCCATTCATCTTTCAACTGGGTATAGCCTCTTCTTTTAACTAGTGGAATAAAATCAGCATTTGGAAGCTGTTTCCCTTGAAACCTACCACTGAGTATACTTCCTTTCACGTGGTGAACAACTTCATTGTCCCTTATTCCGGTGTATCCTTTCATCCACAGAAAGTGTATTTGACTACCGGATGTTATAGCTTCTTGGATCTATTGAAGTAGATCATAAATGTAAGGGTTTGTGGTACTGTTTGAGTTGGGTGTTGCTGTTTTTCCAAGACACTTCTCACGTCAGTGAGTATGAGTATGTTCTGAAAATGGTAAGAGAGACCATATTTTACGGCAGCAATGATGGCTAGTGTTTCCGCGGTATAAATAGATGTTTCTGTAGGAAGTTTCAGTTGACTAAATTCTTCCGTGAGTGAGCAATAGAATGCACACCCTGTTCCTTCGGAGGTTTTTGACCAGTCGTTGTAAATCTGGACATAATTGGACTAGGTATTGTTGACACAATGTAAAACTGAATTGTTGAGGCTTTTAAACTGCTGAATATATTGTGGAAGGTGATAAACCGAAGGCTTCAGAAGGTTTTTATAGTCATATTGGAAGGTAATGTTGATTGGATTTTTATAAATCAAAGGTATCTTCATTTTGTTTTCACCGTGGCTGATGAGGAGCAAGGAAATTCGGCATGGTTGGAACAATCGTCCGTCAGCGATGGCCTATGTAAGGCTCTTAAATTTGTTCTGTAATGGGTGTTCTGACATGGAAGCTGTACGAAGTATGAAGACATCCGTAAGAACCTGACGACGTATAGGTAGAGGCATTTATGTGGCCTCAATCAGCAAAGCGTTTGTGGGACTTGACATAATTGCACCTACACATAACCTGATGGATCGGTGATGAGCTACGTCCAATTTCTCCAAAGTGTGCTTTGGTGCGCTTCAGAAGACAGAACAACCATAATCAAATATTAGGCGAATCAAACTTCTGTAAAGAATTAATAATGTCGCAGGATGGGCTCTCCACAATGTACGTGTTACAGCCCGTAACACATTCAATGTTTTGCTAATCTTCGTTAGTGTATGTTCGATATGTCGTCTCCATGTTAGTCGACTATCGAAATATAATCCTAGCAGTTTTGCTGACGAGACAATAGGAAAGGTATGTGGATCCTGTCGAATGTTTGTTGCCTCATGATTTTCTAGTGAAAACCATGGCCGAGGACTTTGATGGGGAATGTGTCAGGCCACGGTCTGAGGACTACGAAGAAAGAGCTATCGCAGCATCATTTAGCCAAAGTCTTGTTACCCAGAAGCGTGAAGAATTAGCGTAGATACAGATATCATCGGCGTATTGGAGCTTTTTAATATTCGGTTGGAAAATGTTTTCTGAAGTGTACAAAGTATATAATAACGGCCTCAAAATGGCCCCTTGAGGAAGGGCTCTTATTACATAACGTGGTCCAAACAGAGTATCTGTCTTGCTCTCGAACATAAATTATTCGATGGCGGAGTAGATTATAAATACCGATGTAGTATTGAGCAGGAACCCCTAAGCTCTGAAGTTTCTCAATGAGGACCTCGATAAGAACGCTACCATAGGCTCCAGAAATGTCAAGAATAATTTCTGTAAGGTATCCTTTCACTTAAAACGTTCTCTCGATGTCGGTGGATACGACACAAAGATGATCGAGTGTGCTACGGGACTTTCTAAATCTGAACTTGTTTTTTGGCATCAATTTGTTATGCTTTAACCACAATTCTAGTCGTAGTTTTACGAGACGCTCGAAAGGTTTAGCGACGCACGATGGCAGTGCTATGGCCCGATAAGACGAACGATTGCTAGGGTCCTTTCCTGGCTTCAAAATGGGAACGACAATTTGTGTTATCCGGTCTTCTGGAAATGTTCCATAAACTCCAATTTCATTGAAGAAATTCAGACCACTTTAGACCGGGTTGCCTTTTCATTCTTTTTGGAATCCTTCCATTCTTAAAACTATGTTTAAAAACCTTTCCATAGCTTCCTCTTCTTTTATTTTATTTCTTTCTAAATCTTTCTTGACCTGTTGTATCCAACTCATTGTTGATTTTTTATCCCAAAGTTACTTGAATATCTGTTTTGTCAATCTGTTATAATCCGTACTATAGACCTGTCAAAAATAGCAGTCTCATTTTTCTTATTGATTCTATTATATACTCCATGTTCTGGTTTATTTCCTTATCACTTCTTAATTTCTGTTGTTCGGTTGTTTTCATTACACCTAAGATTTTTCTCAACTGGGTTCACTTGATAAAATATTTTCTCAAGCTCTTTTTTACAGGAATAAAGTGCACAGTAAGAAGATGACGCTGCTCACCTAGTATATATAGACGAACACTGGTTGCCTTGGTTACAATGGTGTCGGGAAATTGATGAAGGTAATTCCAGTTAGACTCCTATCCAAGAAACGTACCCATGATTAAAAAAATTTCCTTTAAAGGTGAGTTTGCGACACTTGCATGGAGTTGATATTTAGTGAATCTTACACAGAATGGTAATTGCCGTGGGAAATGCGAGGTTTGTAGGCCTATGAGAGTAAAGGTGGAAGGATGGCGTTGTACTTTTGGAGTTTCAGATAATGGGAAAACCCCTTCGACTATGAAACTGCCAAGTAGAAGGGGAAGAGTAGGTAAAACTTTCACATCATATTGCTGTTTACTCACTGTTAGCTAACCTAACCTAATCGATCTAAATGTCAAAGATTCTACATAAGATTTCGTGGTTCAATGCAGACGGTAGAAACAGGACAATAGGACACTCGTAATGATTAAAACTATAACATCCTTCAAACAGAGCATTCAAAACTCTAGTATTTACACTTCTCACGTTATTCCGCGCAAGTGTAACAAGATGATCTATGACAGAATGAGGCCGGAAACGCTTGTAGTAGCTGGAGCCACTCACTACCGCATCAAGCGAACACTCAGCTTACAAATGCGACATTAATTGGGTTTCTAGATTCTCTCAGGAAAGAACGTTGAATAATGGCGAGATCGAAGTGTCTTCAAAAAGCTTTCGGAAAACACCTCTCTCAATGTTTATTTCTCTGCCTGTTATGTGTTTGTGTGACATCTATAAATTTGCATGTTAATGTATCAAGTGTTTGGTGTCTAGTGTACCAGTGAATATACAGTAGACTGATTATGCACTATGATAATGAAAATGACAGACGTACATTTCTCTCCTCCTCGCACGGAAAGAAAAAAAAGGGAGTATTTCCATTTCAACAATTATGTGAACAATTGGTGCTCTTCTATATTCATATCACCTTTCATCATGCATAAACACTCTTCTGTATTCAAAACTTATCATAATGGTAGTGAAATATATACAAATACCCATGTTTCAAAAATCACACAGTCACTTTGTTTAATCATCTCAAGATTTTGGTTTGATATTTGTTGACTTGTTTTCAGTTTGTGACTGTAATGATTTTGGTATATTTACACATAATTCATGTGTTCATATGTTTCTTAAAACGTCTCGTTGTAATGTTCTAATAATAAAATTTAAAAAAAATATGACTGTCAACTTTGCTCGGTATGGAACTTGCTCCGTGCAAGCGTTCCAAACCCTTTAAAGTTGCAGATAACAATACTTTAAGGAGAGACCAATCTAGCACCTTGAGTGCCAAGTGAGACCTACGTTGACTCACAGAGCTTAATGCCACTCGGGCCGCGTGTGTTCGCTGAGGACTCACGCACACTCTCCAAGTCTCAGGCCCCGTGGTGCCATACTGTCATCACACTTGACATGTAAACGTATGTTACATGAAAGTAGGTGGCCAGTACGTCATGAATCTATTCTTGGTCTGTTCATTTGCGAGTCCGATGTGGCACCACGTAGTCTGTACATCATTGTAATAATTGTATAAGGTAAAGTAAGGTAATGGCGTATTCTCCGCAGAGGTGTGCCTGGGCCGGAGTTTTACGTACGGTAGAGTGGCCAGTTCCTTTCCGCTCCTCAATTCCCTTAGTCCCCACCAACAGCGCGTGGCAACCCATCCAAATCTTGACCACTCCCAATGTTGCTTAACTTCGGAGATCTCACGAGATCCGGAGTTTCAACACGGCTACGGCCGTTGGCACTGTAATATATCAACCACAATAAATAAATTATAATGATATTATTTATTGTTCTCAGACCGTGTCATGTGTACAAATAACAAAAGATTGTACTGTACAGTGTACTCATTGTTCATTGTCTCATATCAGGGTCTATAGATGAATTGAAAACATAGGGCATAAAAATTACATGAACTTTCTAGAAAGAATATTTGTAACTTTGTCTCATTCGCAATCACACCACAAATTGGTACACTTCTTACATATGAATTTAAAGTATAACAATGAGACTTTCTGAAGGAATATAATTCAAACTGTGTTTCACAATCACACTAAAAATTTGTGCACTTTGAAGAAACAGTCCAAACAGAAGGAATTTTCACAGGCTGGTCATTTGAACTTAGACTGTAGAGTCTTCTTCATGGCATATTGCCTTCCTGATTCCCGATGGATCTCTTCATAACACTTACTGCATCTCTGTCTTCCCAGCCGGCCTACATCATCCAGTCGGTGGGGTAATATCCGATTTTTTGGTACTTGTGGAGGAATGTGAAGATCTTTGATACCGGTACCTGTCAATTGTTCAACAATGTCCAGTTTGAACTGGGTAACAGATATACTCTAATTCCCAAGTGTATTTGAAATATAGATGCATTTACTATATTTGTGCCGATCAATATCTCTATAGCTATTTTTCTGTACCATTTTACCCCCCCCCCCCCCGTCTCAGGGAAGTACCGTACTATAGCTCCTTTTATGATCTGATAAATCAATGTACGGTTTGCATTTGTTATACTCTATAACACTCCGTGGCTTTTGCATTCACCATCCCTCCTCTGAATAGTGACCATCTCCCTAGTGTGTTTAGTTGTCAAAATTAACACGTCTCTTTTATCATGTGATTTCTGAACAACCATACCAGTGTTACTTTCACGGGCTCTTGTCTCACCTCTTGCTTAACTTTGTTTAAGTAACATCGTTGGGATTATACTTCCGTTTATATTTCAATGTTCCAAAGATATGAGTTTTATTCTTTAGTAGTTCATGAGCTAGTGAGACAGACGTATATCAGTGTGTCAGGAAGGTGAGAATTGTGCTAGGATACGTAGTGACACATTGGTCTCACGCGGCCACTGACACTACCACAATTTCAACACAATGTTTTGGCTATAATTTTGGCCCAAGATGACTAAAAGGAACATTTCTGTACTAAGATGCGCTATTTTATACTCTATAGTAAAAAACAAGAATGGCCTGGATGGAATTTTTTTACTGCATAGTTGGCACTCAAGGTACTAGATGTAGACATAAATGCTCCTCGAATGGAATTTTGTTTACTGCATAGGTGCCACTTAAGGTGCTAGATGTAGACATAAATGCTCCTCGAATGGAATTTTGTTTATTACATAGTTGCCACTTAAGGTGCTAGATGTAGACATAAGAATGCTCCTCGAATGGAATTTTTTTTACTGCATAGGTGGCATTGAAAGTTAGAAACTTCATTTTGTTCCGTATTGAACTGGGATTACATTTTCATTTTACTGTATAGGTGGCACTTAAGGTGCTAGATGTAGACATAAGAATACTCCTCGAAGTTCCTTCTATTTAGAAAAAGATGGGTTCATCCTAGAAATTTGTGGCTGCAAAATGTTAAATATAATTTTCAGGGCGTATTACGATTTAAATAACTTTACTCGAACTTCCCTTTAATTACAATACAAGCAGAGGAAGTCAAAACTCTAAGATTTGCTGACGCTATTGTTATTTTATCTGAGCTTATAGAAGATGTGGAGAAATTGCTGAATGGTATGAACACAGTCTTGGACAGGGAGTGCAAGATAAAAATAATAAATCCAAAACAAAAGTAATGGAATGCAGTCGAACGAAGTAAGGTGATGCAGGAAATATTACATTAGGAAACGAAGTAGAGTATTGTTACTTCGATAATGAAATAAGTGATGATCGCAGAAGTAAGGAGGACATAACATGCCGGCTAGTACAAGAAGGAAGCCCTTTCTTGAGGAAAGATACTTGCTCACTTCGAAAATAAATATAGGAATTAGAAAGATGTTTTTAAACACTTTCGTCTGGAGCCTGACATTCTATGGACATGAAACATGGGCGACAACCACTTTAGCAACAGAGAAGAGAAGGCTTAGAAATGTAGCATTACAGAAGAATGCTGAAGGTGAGATGGCTAGATTGAATCCCGAATGAAGATATAATTGAAATGGTGTGAGGAGAATGATTTGGGAACATTTCACCAGAAGAATCGATACAATGTTAGAACACAACTTAAGGCACCCAGGACTTGTTCAGTTCGTTCTTGAGGGAAGTGTAAGGGTATACCGGGGCAAGAATATGACAAACAAATTAGAGCAGATTTAGAATGTAGTAGTTACGTACAAAATAAAATTTTAGCACAGGATAGTGTGGCATGGAGAGCTGCATCAAACCAGCCCATGGACTGATGGCCCAAACAACAACTAGAAGTTAGAATTAAATAAAACAAGATGTATACTTTATATTATTGCCTTCAAGTCCCACTAACTACTGTACCTTTACAGTCCTCGGAGACACCCAAGAGCCCCGTGTTTGTTCTTTTACTTGTCGGTAGCACCTTACTCGGAGCTGGTACTGAACCGACCAAGTTGCAAAACAGAAAGCCATTGCTTCACCATGTGAGCCACTCAGCCTGGATACGGAAGTCCCTAGGTTCGATTCGCGGCCTGGTATTTTAATTCTCGACTGAGGATTGGAACGGTATTAACTCAGTCTCGTAAAACCAACTGATAAGCTGCCTGATACCAGATGCAGCGGACCCGGTGAAGAAAGCCAAGCAATAGGCTCAGAACATTGTCACGCTGACGACGTGCCACTTATGTATCTTCAAGCCATCTGGCTGGGTATTAGTCGTCTTGGTAGTTCAAGGTACTGATGGGCTGTTCCTATGAACCAGGGCCTCTCAAACGCCCAACATCTCACGCGTACAAACTGGGGTGCAGAGTTCCTGTGCACAGTGCATCGGTCCCTCTCGGCTCGCCTCGGACCAACGCTTCTTCTCTGGGCTACTTGGCTAAGCTCGTCTCAAATCGGCTCGGATGTGGAGCGCTACAGAGCAAGTGAGGAAGAGGGAGACAGGTGGAGCGAGCGAGACAGGCGTGGGGAAAGAGAGAGACAGCGCTACTGCTCCAAATCGAGGAGTGGGGGTCTGCACTCTGGTCAACCAAGCGAAGTCGTCTTTTGCACCGTGCACAGTGCATGCACATCAGAGAGGCCCTGTTCTATCCATTTCTTTGTTGTTGCAGTTAGTGAAGCCTTCTGCCAATGTTCGTTCTGCCCTTGATACGCACCGCGTTGGTACGATATGACGATACGAATATCTATGGGATATGTTTAAGTTTCTATGGTGTTTGAGTTATACGCTTTATGTAACTCTAAATTAACGAAACTACACCGACTAAAGACTGAATTTTTAGACAGTAATAGGTTAGAATGCAAAACATAGGCCTACTGAAGAGAATACCACGTATACAGTAGCCTGCACAACGGTTATGCAATGAGATTTGCATAAATATTAGGGGTATTATCTGACTGAACTCCCTTAAATTTATGTTACTCTCGCTGCATTAAGGAAGAGCGGACTGGAGGGCACTTCCTACTAACCAAATTAGTTTGCATTCTAACCTAGTAAGACCTCCGTGGATCAGACGGCAGCGCGTCGGCCCTTCACCGTTGAATACCGTGGTTCAAATCCCGGTCACTCCATGTGAGATTTGTGCTGAACAAAGAAGAGGCGGGTACTCCGGTTTTCCCTGTCATCTTTCATTCCAGCAACACTCTCCATTCTCATTTCATAGCGTCTATCATTAATTAATAATCACTTTGGGAGTGGCGATCCCATCGTACTAATAGCCTATATATGATTCATTCATTACATCCCTGACCCGGTCAATGACTGGAAAACAGGTTGTAGTTTTCATTTTCTAACCAATTAAATCCCGGGTCTATAAAAGAATGACCTAGCATTTTATTTTCTGCGCAAATTGGACAGTTAGATAAGCTGTAGTACACTTCCGTTATATGTGCAGTTGCTTGTAGTAGCAGCAGCACCAGAAGCAATGCTTTACATATGCAAATATCAAAGTCCAGTAACGAGAGCAAACTCATTCCAAATCAAATACACTCCACATTTTAGGCAGTAACAGTCGGAGCACAGAAACCACGCATGTTCGAATTGAAATAATAAAGTGATATATCGTAACTGTTCTTTTTGAGTACGAAATATTGCTTGTAAAGCCATGCAAGGACAGTATTTCTTGCAATATTAATTTACCTTACGAGCGTTTTGATACCTCCGTTATTTCACGTGTATCCGAAGAAACGTTTTGCCTGAAACATTCTCGACGTTAAGTTGTCTACTAACTTCGAGTATAGATTGCTGTCGTAAAATTATTCCATTCACTCGCGGATGTATACCAGCTGTAACATGCGTGCTTTTTCCTCAGCTGTATAATAAGACCACGAACGTACTACGCTGATGTAACAGGGGGAGAGTTGATACTCCCACGTGGCGCGGTCCAGGTGGCGGATAGTGGGGTCCTAACTGGTTTGCTGGCGGACTTGAGCGAAATAAAATAGCTCTAGCGGACCAATCACTCAATCTCCTCTAGGTGGGGGACGCAGACGAGGAATACACACACGAAATCCCCTGCATGTCGTAAGAAGCGACTAAAAGCGGGGATCAAGGGATGACTGAATTAAAGCCGTGAGACTACTTGTAATTAATACCATCATGCGAGGAACACCATGGGTCACCTTTAATTGCGAGTAGTAACTTACCACTATGCTAGTTACACAACAGGTTTGTGATCAGTAGCAACAGAGGGTGAATCAGTATGGGTTTTGCAGTACCCGTGAATTGTACCACTATATGCGGAACACCACGGAGTTACGTTGCCTATAATTAGTACCATTGTGAGAAACACCAAGAGCCTGGGCGTTGCCTGTGTTTAGTACCACTATATGAGCGACACCATGGGTGTCCGTTGCCTATGATTAGTACTTAGTATGAGAGGAACACTACGGGATAGTACGAGTCCCTGTGATTAGTACACCTGTGTGAAGAACACCATGGGTTTGAGCTGCCTATGAGTGGTGCCGTAATGTGAGAAACACCCTAGGTCTGCGTTACCTGTGCGTATCACGTTACCTGTGATTTGTACTACAATCTATGGAACAGCGTAACTCTAGGTTACTTATGGTTAGTACGGCTACATGAGAAATACCAAGGTTCTTACTTTCCTAGCGATGAGTACCATTATGAGGGGTCGTTGACCTAGATGGCGGACCCCTTTAGACAACAAGCATCACCAATTCAGGATTGTGCTTTGGAAGCAGTCCCCTGGTCAGTATATACTATTGTTTAATGATCGTTTCTGGGAAGGTGGGACATTGCGGGTCGAATCCACTGATTGTTTTAAGTTGATAATCATTGTTCATCGTCTGTTTTTGTGAATTTTATTCAGTAGATTAATTTTGGAATTAATTTTAACTTTCAATATTGTGAGCTGGATCCGCTGATTATTTTAAATTCATATTCATCCATTCATTCTTCATCATCACGTTTTGAATTCTGGTCAGTGGATGAATTTTGGAGTTTTAAATTGTCATAACGTTTCCTCTCATTTCGTACCATTAGGGGACGATGAACTAGATGTTAGGACCCTTTAAGCAACAAGCGTCATTATCATCATCATAGTCATCATAAAATCCGTGCTCTGGCCGGGAATCGATGCCAGGGCCTCCGGGTAAGAGGCAGGCACGCTACCTCTACACCGTGGGGCGGCATTTACATCTACGCTTCCAGTTAATTTTTTAATGTAATGAGATATGGATTTTAATTTCTACTAAGTTTTAATGTTCCCATCCACGTCCAGATTTACCAGTCAATAAATGTATGTTTGTCCCCGTTTGGTTTATTAAACTGATCTAACATGCCAACAAAGAGAGGCGTAAATCGGAATAGAACTGCGCCCACCCGCTGCATGGACATAGTCCTCAGCAACGGCCGAGATCGCGGAAGAGCTTCCTGAGGACATCGGAGGCGCTTACTGTCTCACCAGAGAAGGCAAGGCGGGATATGCGGAAGAAGAGGACCCCTCGCCTCCGCAGCTGAACGGTCACAATTAAAGCTGGCTGGTGTGAAAGTCCTTGAACAGGCAACGATCAGGAGTGGGAAGATCCAGGGATAACTTGAAGAAATGTGAGTTCAGCACAAGTGATAGACGATGTGAACAAATCACAACCCACATCCTTGAGTGCCATCCGTGCCCGACATTTTGCCCGGAGGATGATCTCCTACAAGCCACTCCGAGTGCATTGGACTTTGCGAAATATTGAGCATGTGTAATATGATCTCACTGGTTATGATTTGTACACTTCAAACTGAATAGTACGTTAACCGTAAATTTGTATGTTTTCAACTCGAGTATAATTAAATTGATACCAGTCTCTTTTTTTATTTCAATTAAGTATTTCAAACTAAGTGTTTTTATTTATTCCTTTAAAAATAACTGTATGTCATAACTTTTGCGAGCTAAGGTACACTTTTAATCTTTTTATTGTGGTTTATCAGCCACCAGGTATATGCTTTCTGTTGTATTTCACTTTCTAACTTTTTAAATATTAATCGGCGAATTCAGTGGCTTTTGGAATCAGACCAAGCAATTATTTCATCATATTATTTGGTGGGTAAATTTTAAAAGATGATTTCATGCCATACTATCAGGGGTATTCAAAGTGTGGTATGCGTACAATTAGGGCTCTTCTCAAGGGGTACGCATATTTATCGTAGCTTCTAACCCTTTACAGTGAGCTGTTCATAAAACAGTCCAACCTGCTCATTTTCAATAAAATATTGTTTTAGTTGTGTTTTTGTCTACCGCTACACAAAGTCCCTTTCCCAAACTATTAATTCTAAAAACATGTGTTAGTTTGTACCTCCCATTGACTGGTGCGTAAAAATGCTTACTTGTGCTGCATTGCTCTGGTTTTAATTTTTTCGAAATCCACTCATTCACTTCAATTTTTTCAGCAGTAGTATATATAGTACAGTAGTGATTGTTGCATTATTTATTATTTATATTTTTATATTGTTATGCCGTACTCAGGAGCACGGTTGAACTTGCTTAGCTGATGTGTTGGCCTTCTTTTCCTCCCAGAATCTCTTCATCCTCTCTCTGAGCTGCTTTCTTCGTTCATCTGTCCAAGTTATAGTGGCTCTGGTGTTGGGTTTGTCATCAAAGTGGTGATTGTCGATTTTGGTTCTGAATTTACATCTGCCCTGTACAATGTATTATGAGATGTTGATTTCCTAGAGATCTGTTTCAATTTCACGAAACCAGCTGTTCTTGGTTTTTAATGAAAGAGCCAGGTTGAGAATTCTTTTAGTAACTATTATTATTATTATTATTATTATTAAAACAAATCCCCCCATAAGGAGACTGCCACAAGGACAAAGTATGTCCACTACACAGTATTTTGTGTCCGACTCGTTGACTGAATGGCCAGCGTACTAGCCTTCGGTTCAGAGGGTCCCGGGTTCGATTCCCGGCCGGGTCGGGGATTTTAACCTTCATTGGTTAATTACAGTGGCCCGGGGGCTGGGCGTTTGTGCTGCCCCCAACATCCCTGTAACTGACACACCACACATAATACTATCCTCCACCACAATAACACGCAGTTTCCTACACATGGCACATGCCGCCCACCCTCATCGGAGCGTCTGCCTTACAAGGACTGCACTCGGCTAGAAATAGCCACACGTAATTATTATTATAGTATTTTGTCTTCTAAGTTACTGGTGAGTGTCCTAGTGTGCCGGACAGAAAGAACAATCACAAGGATCAGGAATAAATTTGGAATGTGTCGTGATGCTATACATATGATTGCGGAGTATGGTTACTGAACCTCGTATTGCGGCGATAGCCATGTCGTGAAGTCGTGTCCGGTTGAGAATCCTATAGCTGTACAAGAAATTTAGGGATTGTGCCTCGAGCTCCGATTATGAGTCCATGGACGAACATGTTGTCCAGGTGATGTATGCCTTTATAATAGTTCACGGTTGGCTGGTAAATCGACTTCTTCTCGGCGTCCACCTCTTCGGCATGGCCAACGTGCGACTCGAAGCGTATTGTGGGATCTAAGATTAGTCCTTGCTTGCTGGATGGTTGAAAGGCAATCGTCTATACGCCTGTTACTCCCACCGGTAGCTAGGCAGGAAACCTCTTCGTGCACCGTGAAACCGTGATCCCTCAGCGAGGTCGCGATCATGTGTCGTATTGTATGATCGCGGGAATTTCTCAATACCTCCCCGTGACGACAGGCGCCCAGAACATGGGCAAGAGTTTCGTGCTCTCTGTGGCAACGCCGACAGAGGGTGTTGTCCTGGGACCTTCCCGGCACGGAGCGAACGGCGCACACATTCGCTGTCATCTTGATGGCCTCTCTCCATTCCGCACAGGATAAGCCTCGGTGATTTCTTATCCATTTGTTCCCTGGCGTGTATTCCTGGAAGAGTCCAACGCCCTTTCCTTTGTGCGGCAGCTTCGTCCATGACTGAACTTCTCTGTCTCGTAGTATCAGCCGGACCTTCTTTACATTGGGAAGATGGCTGATTTTGACATCGCTTGATCATTCATTTCTATGCCTAGATCTTGCAAATAAATTGTACGTTCTTGCTCCAAGTTCCTAGTTGTATTAATGTAGCCGTTATTTGCAAGCGTTAATTGTTACAGATGTTAATATGCTGTAGTTTGGATTCCAAAGTGGCGCGAAACAAACCGAGGCCTTTATACTTCCTTTCGATGTACACCATGTGATCCGGAACGTCTGCTGGTAGTTGTAATAATTCTTTAGTTCCACTCTTTAATATTTTATCCGCATCTGATAGAAACGTTTGAAGGATCTCGTTTAGTGGAGTAACTTGGTGTGGGTAAATAAGAGTAGGTGATATTGAACTATTTAAAATTGAAAATTTCTGGTCGAATTGCAGCAATGGTGAGCTAACAAGTGTGTCAATCTTGTTTCGCGTCTTGTCAAGTACGGTTTGTGGATGCTGTTTAAGTTCATATACTCGTGTATATAATTATATCGTTGCTAGGGAATGAAAACATCGTAATTGCACTCACGAGAAAACCACGTCCCTCCATCTATCACATTAAGGCTTGCCCGTTGCCTGAGAAGAGAATAGTGGTCGAATAATTGGGCTATCATTAAGCAATGAAAATGCTAGGAACAGTTCTCCGGCCATTTCTGACCCCTTATTACCCGTAAACTTTACTCCGAAGGAGTTAAGAGATTTCCTTTGCCCAGTGACGATATGATAGGTACAATACAGTATTGTTATTATTGGGGAAAAGGATGGCGCAGCGACTTAGCTGCTTGCCTGTCATACCGACGAACTTGGTTTGATTCCTGGTGTTGAAAATTCTGCGGTGTTAGGAAGGGCATGCCATCTTAAAGCCCCGGCCAAGACTCTTTCATCTCTCAGTGCGAACAGGGACGCTGAGCAAGCGAGATAAGCTGCGGATGATGATGATGATCATCATAATCATTAAAAGTTAATATCATTCTGCATCAAGCAGCAATCATTTGTTACTTCTCATATAATCGCAATATACTGTTACTTTAGGGGTAGGAAGATAACACAATTTAATTTTGGGGGTACGCCAACCAATCTTAGGCTCCATAAAACAATGATAATCGTCATCCTCAGATCTTCGGGATCAATATTCTGAGAATTCTGAAGGGAAGTTCAGGCACCTGTTAGAAGGCCTTCCCTGAATCGTAGAGGGTGGGTCTGCTCCACTGTTGTAAGTATGTCACAGTACAAAATTATACTTTCTTTACAGATATTTGTGACCAGATGATTTAGTCGAAACATTGCTTGTAGCAAGTAATTCTCAGAGATGCAATATAATTCATGCTCTATAGACTCTCTTTATTATATCTTAATGATATTATCATTATTAATGACATGGTTTTACTTCCAACAGTGCTATCACTACAGTTCTGATTTAGCGGTCAATTATTCTCACCGAGTCCAAATTATGTTGGCATATAACCACTGATGACTTGATTCCAATCCATTATAATTCAGCTGCAGGTGTTAAGTAATGTGTATTCATGGAATTGATTGACGGTAATGTTGTGATTTCATAAGCAGTTTGTTGTTTGATATTCAGCGGGCTGCTCTTTCTTTTTTGCTGTTTAAAGTCTACGGGCCATCGGTCGGTTAGAATCCTTGTTGTTATGTCTCTCCACTGGAAAATATTGTATTCTAACCATGGTTATACGACGACATGCACAATGTTGTTACGGTGAAAAAAAGTTGCCATTCATGAACAGAGCTTATTCTTCTTTTTTCTTCTTCTTCCTTGGGTGCCATGGCCTCACAGAATGTAAGCCTTCCTATTTCGTCCTCACATCAGTGTTGCCGTATCGCGGGTGTCGGACTAAGTTCCACGTCCAGCATAATCATCTCCGTCTACGTCCTCTTTTTCCTTGGATCTTGCCTTCTGTGATCAGCTGTATTCAGTGTTGCCAGATCCAAGAAAAATATTCGGAAGTCCGAGCTAAATATTTGAGTAAAAGTTTTAGTAAATATTTCGGAAGATTTTCTAATAACGCATGTGTCAATTCAACTGACTTTTTTTCTTTAGAGATATATGAAAATATATTTATATAGTTATAAAATTTATTTTAGTTTAACGTGATCACCGTAGCACATTATAAGTGTAAAACATATTTAATGTTTTAAAACATAAATTAATTGTATTGGAAAAATGCATATTTTAAAATTCGCTATTCGGCTTGTTGTGGGTGCTTTCGTCTTCCCTTTCCTGGTCCATACGACTCACCACCTTATCCTCATTCTTAGTCCTTGTCTTTTCATACAGTTCATCTTCGTTAATAACTCCACGCCAATTCAGAAACCATTTTATCTGATAAAATTTTTGTTTTCTTCTTTCTTTCTTTCTTTCTTTCTTTCTTTCTTAAACTCTTTACCCTCCAGGGTTGCTTTTTCTTCGGACTCAGTGAGGGATCCCACCTCCACCATTCAAGGGCAGTGTCCTGGACCGTGAGACTTTGTGTCGGAGGATACAACTGGGGATGAGGACCAGCACCTAGGCCGGGCGGCCTCACTTACTATGCTGAACAGGGGCCTTGTAGGGGATGGAAAGATTTGAAGGGATAGGCAAGGAAGAGGGAAGGAGGCGGCCGTGACCTTATGTTAGGTACCATCCTGGCATTTGCCTGGAGGAGAAGTGGGAAACCACGGAAAACCACTTCGAGGATGGCTGAGGAGTGAATCGAACTCCCTCTGCTCAGTTGACGTCGCGCGGCTGAGTGGACCTGGTTCCAGCCAACGTTTCAAATTTCGTGGCAGAGCCGGAAATCGAACCCGGGCCTCCGAGGGTGGCAGATAATCACACTAACCGCTATACCACAGAGGCGGACACATATTTACCTAATAACAAATGAAACAATAAATCTAAATAATAACAATACTGCCCCTACTAATAATATGACAAACTAATATACAATATATGCATATTAAAGCGCGTTTTGGAGAAAAGAACATTAAAACAGAGAAGTATATAAACATTGTAAATGACTGATAGATGGAAGGAGAATTAAGTTTCAGTTGATCGAGCAAGTGGCCGTGCGGCTTGGGTCACTTAGATATCAACTTGCATTCGGGAGAAAGTGGGTTCGAAACCAACTGTCAGCATCGCTGAAAATGGTTTTCTATGCTTTTCCATTTTTACACCAGGCTGTACCTTAATTAAGGCTTCCTTGCCACTCCTAGGCCTTTCCTATCTCATCGTCGCTTTAAGACCTACCTATGTCGGAGCGACGTAAAGAAAATTTATTAAAGATTAGCTTTGGTTTCCAAATATGCAGATCAGGAAACCAGAAACTTTTTGTCTATGACGCGTCCATCAGATGTCTGCATATTTCATTAGCTGACGAGTGGAATTCATCCAACCCACCACTCATTTCATTCAAGGATCTTAGGGCCTTCATAAACCAAGTGTTCCTATATGATTCAATTATACACTTATGTAAGTGAAAGGTTACAGCCTGTCTGGTGTTACGGGAAGAAACATGAATTGGTAGAAATTGAAATAAATTACGACAATCTAGGAAATTTTGTGTATGAAACGTGCATTTTGTATGGATATGTCCTGATATCGTTCTACTGCTTAGTCTGTTTCTGGCCTTAGTGTTCATGCTATAAACGGCAGACAACACTGTTCCTACTCACGGTGTGCTCGTCAATGAATCAAATACAAGAAAGTCAGCCTAAAGTGAGAAAATCTCTACAACTTTGGTTGATAGTCGACCCGTTGTACATTATTAAAAATTCTGTATCTAATTATTCCTGAATTTAATTTCTTTCTGACAAATTAGGAAATTTAAATGCCAGTCGCACTAGAGAGTGAACCGGGTAATTTAATTTTGATATTTCCCATTAAGGAACAACATTTCTGATTATCTCACAGAATTTTCGTGTTCTCTGGAAAATGTGCAGAATTCGGAAAATTGGAAACACTGGTTGTATCAGACTGAACTTGTCATTTCAGATATATGCCTGAAACAGACTGTATTCCTGTATATTCTGAGGATTAAGGTTTAACGTGATTTCCCGCCTCGATGGTGTACCTCCTCATTAGTAACGTGGTCTATACGAGACCTTGGATAGAAATACTGGTTGCTAAATTGAAATCGTGCCTTTGCTGGCAGGACCTAGTGTTTACAGTGCACTATGTCTTCTGGTATGGGCTAGAGCAATTTTGTTACTTTCATTGATCTGTCTCAGCTTTATCCTTAGCTTTGACAAAATGAAAGTGACTGAGGTATGAGTAATGCTAGTAATGCCATTCCTTCTGCAGCCAGTCCCTGCTATGAATGGTGAAAATATTGCTCATAGGGCCAGTTGGTGCATGCATTTCAGTGGGCTTGGCAGACTGATGTGCAATAGCAACTTCTGGCTCGGTGAGGAAAGCAACGGGAAACTACCTCACTCCTCATTTCCCTAGTACGCCTCTTCAGTGATGCCTAGGCCATCTATGACAGCTGATGGCGGAACTGTTGAGGATCCAACCAGCCTTCGGGCTGAGGACTAAACATACACAAATTGAAATCATTACAACTTAGACAGGCGGCTCTAGAATTATTTCTATCATATTTTACCGAATGAATAAAATGAGTAATTCTTCAGAGAATGCCATGTGAGTGGGTAACGAAATAATCAGGGGCACCACAGGGCTCAGTACTTGGACCACTTCTCTTTGTTGTCCATATTAACGATTCGTCGACACGGCCAATACACTGCAAATGCCACGTGTATGCTGACGATCTACAAATCTGATACCACTCCAAAATCAATAGGTCATATTGATTCTGACTTAAATAGTATCTAACGCTATGATGTTCATGATATACCTTATTGTCGTAACTACGTTTAAATTAATCCATTAATAACTAAAGCTATTATTGTTGGGCAGGTGACACAAATTAGTACGATACAGAACGAAAATTTTTCTCCACTCACTTTATCTGGTAAAATTATTCTGTATGAAACTTGGTAATTTTAAACGAGAGTCTTGACTGCGGAGAGCACATTACCGAAGTGCACGACTCCCTACACCCGCTAAAGTATGTTCTAAATATTCTGTCACTAAACATGAGAATTAAACTTATAAATATTATTACCGTATACTTCCCATATTTTCTTACTGCGACGAGAGAACAACTAAACAGATTACAACGTGTTATGATCCTTTGTATTAGATTTATCTTCCCCAATAGCTATGATGTTCATGATATACCTTATTATCGTAAACTTTACCTTCGAAACTTTGAACAATACAGAAAACTCCAGGCGGCAGTATTAGTCTTTCGAATATTAAACAAGAATATCTCCTACCATTTATCTTCTCTTTCCACCAATATAACCCACGCTACGGTAGAATACTTGCAATTCTTTTCAGGAGGTCAGCAGCATATAGCCGTTCCATTGTTGCGGATGGCGCTAAAATATGGAACCCTCTCCCCCATAACATTACAGCCATAAATAGCTTGAACTCCTTTAAGTGGTTTTGCCATGAGCATCTCCTCGATGCATTGTGCAAGATTGAATGAATCTAGAGGAGTGAATGAAATAATAATAATAATAATAATAATAATAATAATAATAATAATAATAATAATAATAATAATAACGTCCGACTCGTTGGCTGAACGGTCAGCGTACTGGCCTTCGGTTCAGAGGGTCCCGGGTTCGATTCCCGGCCGGGTCGGGGATTTTAACCTTAATTGGTTAATTCCAATGACACGGGGGCTGGGTGTATGTGTTGTCTTCATCATCATTTCATCCTCATCACGACGCGCAGGTCACCTATGGGTGTCAAATAGAAAGACCTGCACCTGGCGAGCCGAACCCGTCCTTGGATATCCCGGCACTAAAAGCCATACGACATTTCATTTCATTTTCATAATAATAATAATAATAATAATAATAATAATAATAATAATAATAATAATAATAATAATAATAATAATAATTGTACCGGGCGGTACACCTCCACGCCGCTAATTTAAAATGTGCGCCAGTTGAAACTCCTCTGCTGGAGGAAGTCTGAACTTTATTGACGGTATTAATTTTCAAGTTTCTCAGAAGATGTCACAACCTGGAAATTTTAGAGTTTTTGAACTGTGTCATTTTCGACGTATGTTTGTTTTGCTTGTAGTAAGAAGTGTGAACTTTCTCTTCTAGAGGACACTACTGAAGATCAACAATAATGCACCCTAGTGCGGAGTGAAAGAACTATTTTTTGGAGAAATTTTTATTTCAAAAGTTTGTTTCTTGTTAAATTTCTTTCTGTTATTGTTTAAGTTGGCTGTATACCCCTCTCTTTCCCCTTGTTTTGTATTTAGCCAATCCCAAAATTCTTTTATTAATTTCCGACCAATCGGATGTATCTTCCCCCAACTTGAATATGTTGCTGTATCCTACCCAATAAAGAGTTTGTGGGAGGGTGTTCTCATTCCCCTAACGCCTCGAACCTTCCGCGAGAGTATATAAACTGCTGATTTTAGGGTCTCCGGGCCACTTCTGTTCCATCTTTCAGTGTGTAAAGTACATAGCAGGGGGCGGGAAGCGCCTCTTTCTCCGGCAGCGTTCAACAACCAGGTAATGGCCGATTAATTACTTCTTTTCTTGCTTGCTCAGCAGTTTAACTCTCGGGGCGGGTCCGAAGTTTTTCCATTATGTAACCTTCCTTAAAATGTAAAGGAACTTGTATCTATTCCATCTTTTAAACTGCATATCGGGATAGAGAGTGCTTAACCCTCTCGAGCTCCCAATCATATTGTTTTGAGGTGAACTTATTTTTCTCAACCTATTCTTCGTTAACGTAAAACAAATTATTCTTTCCTAAAGTCACCTCTGTAGTATGGGATTAGCCCTTGCATTAGTGGCCTAGAGCCAGATTAGGTTTTAAAAACAAGTGTATTAGGAGTGCAGATCGCCTCCTCTCAAATTGTTATTTTAGAGGTCATGTAATTACCCCTTTCCATTTAATAGACCTCAGTAGGTTGGGTATTTTACCCCTGTGTCTATGTCCAGTGAGGACAACTTGAAGGTGGAGTTTGGTGTGGCCTTTGAGAGGCTTAAAGTTGAGAGCGAGTGGCTCTTTTTCGAAAATTGAGTGTTGTATGCCTCGTGGAGGCTTTTCGGTGTAATTTGGAGCAAGTGCTCCTGAGCATGAATGGGGTTTTCTGCCCCTCTGTTAATACTTATTTTGAAGTAAGGTTGGGCTGATTGCCCAAGCATTGTGAAGTCAGGGCGCGAAGCCCAAATCCTGTAAATATTGTAACTACCCTTTTGACTTGCTACTTTGTACCAGCCATGCTTGTTATTTCTTTATTTTGAAAAGAAAATATAACCTTGTTAAATTTTAAATTAATTTTACTTTCGTAGCTTCAGACCTGTTCACCACTCCGCACCTTTTTTCACGCATAACTACCACAAAAACACGGTAACAACAATAATAATAATAATAATAATAATAATAATGGTTTTAATTCCCACTAATTACTTTTACTGTTTTCGTAGAAGCCGAGGTGCCAGAGTTTCATCCCACAGGAGTTTTACTATGCGCTGGTAAATCTGATGTATTTGAGCATAATCAAATACCAACTGAACTTCTGCCATCTGAGAGTGTTTGTATCTTCAGGTTATGCTGAGGTAGTAATAGAACGAATTTAATTGAATTATTCTTTTATTGTTTCTTCAACTTCTCGATAAAAAAAACACGTTGCCTGATAGACATTCATGCCATCGGCCCATCATGGATTCGAATACGATGAGAAGTGAGAGATCGTTTAGTATACGCTGCACGTACGCCGATACAAGGAGTATGTGAGAGAGATCTTTCATTTTTTCTTTGTAGTAGAAGACATTCTAATTTACACCTTCAAAAACCCACGCACTTTAGTACCATCAGATAGGAAGCTAAATAGACCAATTACTTTTCTTGATGTGTTGAAATAATTCATTGTAACGGTGCCAACAAGCCGAAGTGATAGATGGGAACTCATATAGATTATAATAATTTTTCTTATTAACATGGATCGTGACACGATATTTTTCTTAACTCTATGAAGTAAATTTTCTTTCGTGTGGCTATTTCTAGCCGGGTGCAGCCCTTGTAAGGCATACCCTTCGATGAGGGTGGGCGGCATCTGCCATGTGTAGGTAACTGCGTATTACTGTGGCGGAGGATAGTGTTAAGTGTGGTGTGTGAGTTGCAGGGATGTTGAGGACAGCACAAAGACCCAGCCTCCGAGCTACTGCAATTAACCAATGAAGGTTAAAACCCCCTACCCGGCCGGGAATCTAACCCGGGACCCTCCGAACCGAAGGCCAGTACACTGACCATTCAGTCAACTAGTCGGACATGAAGTAAAATAATGTTTCAGAACTCTCAATGCTGAGAAGTTCTGACCATAAGAAGTCTGCTACCAGCAGTCTAAAAATTTGGTACTTATTTCTTTACGCTCAAGATCAAGGCTTGAATTCCAGTTCCAGTCGAGGTCGATGGACTTCCGAATATACAGTAGGAACATCCAGAGATTGCAATAAAGTTCGATTCGTAAGAATTATCTACTCATTCTCATCCATGTGGTTAGAGTTTGTAGTTTCACAGCTCGGGGCATTGACGATCGTTAATCACCGTTGGTCGGAATGAAAACACAAAATTGACGTGAAGGTGGTATTATAAAAAGATTTACATATCGCTAGACCATATATTATTATTTTTAAGTTATTATTATTTTTTATAAATTTTTAGGGCCATTTTAGACCACGCTAGGGGCTGCCTGTCCGAGGCGGTAAAGGCGTGCTCGGTTCGCCCGGAAGAATATGGGTTCGAATCCCCGTCAGGAAGTCGTAAAATTTAAGAAACGAGATTTCCACTTCCGGAGGTGCATATGGCCCTGAGTTTCACTCAGCCTACACCAAAAATGAGTACCAGGTTAATTCCTGGGGGCTAAGGCGGCCGGGCGCAGAGCTAACCACTCTACCCCATCACGTGCCGAGGTTAACAATGGTGGAAGCCTTTACCTTCCACTCCTCCAAGGGCCTTCATGGCCTGTACGGAGGTGATTTTGCTTTGCTTTTCTTTGCTTTTAACCACGCTAAATAACCAGTGATGGTAAAAGTACAAGGAAAATGTAATTGGGCTTAATTTCGTTTTTCAAGTGGGCTTTACGTCGCACCGATACAGTTAGGTCTTATGTCGACGATGGAATTGTAAAGGAGATGGAAATAAGCCTGATGGCCGGTTCGTGTTTCCTTGTGTTGCCTAACCTGTAACTTCTGTGTAACATACAACAGAACACAGTGGTCTGAACGAACTAATAATTGAGGCAGATGAGAGGGAAAGGGGAAAGGAATGCAGGTATTAAAACCGCTCCTTTTAATATTATGGGTATAGTCATACACTGAGGATATTATCGTCACGCTTACCGCGTAGCCCTGGCTATCGTCGTGGCTGGTCAAAAGTCTTCATATTGTGCTGTTTGTGCCATAGGGACGTTATTTAAAACCTTGTCGACAAGCGAGGTCTTCACGAAATATCTCATATTTCTAGCAGTTTGGCTTGTCTCAAAAGGCATAAACTCAAAGTACTATCATATTTTCTATTCAGGGCCGTGAATTAATATTCATCAAGCTACTACTCCCAAGACAGAAGAACTACAATATATAAAGCATACGTATTCTCAAGTATTATGTCCGCGATCGTAAAAGTTAATGGTGCGGGCGTTTGGCTACGCGTCAAGATACAAGAACGTTCCTAGCAATCGTTATACTGTACATGGAGAGGATAGTGTAAAAATATGCACTTACCAAATGCATTCTCTCACGTAGTGTAATGGTAGCGTGTGTACATATCGTAAGGAGTAATTATGGTAGTTATTGTTGCACTGAGGCCTCCAAGGTAGCGCCAATTCCCTTGTCCTACATAGCGCCCAAACGGGATGTCACAACTGCTCCACACCTACAAGTGCTTGTCTTGACCTCATTGACTTCCTACCGCCCTTCAAACCTCGCACAAGGTAAGGCTGCAGAAAATTGCTTTGCGTGCACAGCAGATACACCGATCATCCCGATACACTGCAAATGGAGTCCTTGTAATTCACTCAGAAACCGCATAATATCGCAATGTTTCACATCATTAACATAATCTTCTTCTTCTTCTTCCTGTCCAACTAAATGATCAGCGTAGTGGCCTTTGGTTCCTAGGTCCCTGAGTTTGAATCCAGGCCGGGCCAAGGATTTTAACTGTTTCTGGTGAATTCGGGGACTGGGTGAGTTTGTGTTAACCTAATACTCACCTCTTCTTATGCTCATAATTATTCAGTCTGTACTACCAAGGAGGTACCAACACTTTTAACAACTAAAAGGCACACTTAATGATACATTTTATTTCTCAGCAGCAGAAAGGATGACTAAAATGAAATTTGATGATCTTTCCCAAAGTGACTTTATATGTAAATGCATGTCATTACAGAAAACCAGATATTCAAAATCGCGGCTGTATAATATACACTTATTTGCCATTTTCCGTATAACCTTTACGAATATCGATGTTTGTCAATGATTCTTTTTAAAATCTACCTCTTATTGTTATATCTACAAGTCCTAGTAGATTAAGTGAATTATTTGTAGTTTGAATGTTTTTTATTGAGTTTTTCAAAAACAGAAGTTTTGTTCTAATTTTCACCGAAAGTGTTTTTTAAAATTAAACTTTAAAGGAGTGCTTCAATTCTACTATGGGTTGTTCTTCTCTACGCACTACAAAATAGCACAAAATTTTACCAAACTGTCTTGAAAACTCTGGAAATTATCAGGGAAACAGATTGGAAAAACACGTTTTACAGGCAAACTCACTCAAGTATTGGAAGGCTTCTTGAATTTAAAAGGCTAGGGTGGAGTGACTACTCTGCACTCGACAAAATTTCAAAACATTCGAAGGGATAGTTCATAGTACATGCAAAAATTGAAAAGTGACATTTTTGGAACCGACAAACCCTGCTGTGTGCAGCCCTGAAGATGGTTTTCCGTGGTTTTCCGTTTTCACACCCGGCAAACGCTGGGGCTGTACCTTAATTAAGATCATGGCCGCTTCCTTCCCACTCCTAGCTCGTTTTCTATCCCACCGTCCCTTCTTAGTAAAACTGAGATAGTGACTGTCTGCTTGCTTGATTGTCTGTTTGTTCTGAATAGGCTCGATAACTACTGGACCGACTGAGGTGAAATTTAGTAAGGGTATAGCTTGAAATACCAATTAATGTAAGGGATAGTTTTGATGTTGATATATTTCACTATTTCGAACTAGCGAGGGATTTTTAACAGGAGCATCTCCCAAATTTGGGCAACATCTGCTCCAAATCAAGTAAATTTTCGGGTAAACGGTTGGCCCTATCAAAAAATGAAATGCACCATGAGGCCATGAAAGAAAATTTTCTACTAGAAATGTCATATGCATTTTCTCTTTCTTTCTTCCTTTTTTTTTTTTTTTTTTTTTACATTTTGCTATACGTCGCACTGACGAACCATGCTATGTGCAGCCCTGAAGATCATTTTCCGTGGTTTCCCATTTTCACACGGAGCAAATGCTGGGACTGTACCTTAATTAAAACCACGGCCGCTTCCTTCCCACTCCTAGGCATTTCCTATCCCACCGTCGCCCTAAGACCTATCTGTGTCGGTGCGGCGTAAAACAAATTGTTAAAAAATGTCGCACCTACACAGGTAGGTTTTATGGTGACGATGGCATGGGGAAGAGCTAGGAGTGGGAAGGAAGCAACCTTGGCCGTAAGATATGCCCCCCTCATTTGCCTGCTATGTAGAAGGGGAAGCCACCGAAAACCATCTTCAGAGCTGCCGACAGTGTGGTCCTAACCCACTCCCGAATACAAGCTGATAGCTACCTTACCCAAACTGCATTTGTTCGTAACTCTAACGGTTTTCTAGACAATTCAGCTTTGTTGTCCGTGGTCGCCTTCACAAATTAATAGGTTACTCATTTCAGATGATATAGATGTTGATTCCCATAGGGAATCTGAAATGTTTGTTCCGAATGAGTAAATTTATAATACCAATATAAATGGTCCATTATTGGACATTTATAATGTTAATTTATAATTAATATTTCAGATTTCCTATGGGAATCAACATCTATATCATCTGATAGCCAAGCAGGCATCAATTTTTGGTTATGAGACAAAGTCTCTCATTGCATTGGCACTGCCGGTGGCTACAATTAGCCTACGCAGTGGCCTCCATGGTATGCACTAGCCAGCGTCTTGGTAGGTGTGTTAGGTACCAACTGATGAGCCCAGCCTAGCACACGGGGGCGAAACGCTGGCAACCAATTACTCATTTCACTTGCAACTAAGGGTCAACAGGGGCCACTTTCGTCATAATTTAACGGGTTATTCTAAATGATTGTCGGGATTTTGTGAACTTTTTTTTTTTGAAAACGTGGAAAACGTACCGTTTTTATTGTTGCAGTAACGGTTAGACAAACTCTCAAAGTTTTGTTTTGCATCAACTGTAGTACATAAGTTACCACCAGATGGCAGTAACAGCAGTGTTTAAGAAAATGGCGGTTAGCGATAAGGAGAAAGCTTTTTGTACTCTTGAATTTCATCAACACCGATCCGTTACCAGAGTTCAACGCCATTTTCTTACAAAACACGGGAAGGAGCCTCCTTCCGACAACTCTATTCGCAGATGGTACGCACAATTTGTGGATACAGGTTGTTTATGCAAAGGGAAAAGCAGTGGGAGTCCCGCTGTGTCAGAAGCGGATGTGAATCGGATTAGGGGTGTTTATCTCCGTAGTCTAAGAAGTCAACTACGAGATGTAGCAGGGAACTGCAAGTTCCTCAAACCACAGCATGGCGTGTGTTACGAAGGCGCCTAACGGTAAAGCCATATCACCTAAAATTGCGTCAAGCTCTAACAGCTAATGACAAAGCCCTACGTTTCAACTTTTGGGTGGCACTGCAATAACGGATTGAAGGAGATGATGGTTTTCTTGACAAAGTAGTTTTCAGTGACGAACCTACTTTTCATGTAAGCGGAAAGGTAAACAAACAAAACGTTCGCATTTGGGGTGCAACGAACTCCCCTTGTTATGTGGATCATGTGCGAGACTCTCCTAAGATTCTGACACAGAGGGACACCCACTGCTTTTCCCTTTTGCACAAACAACCTGTATCCACAAATTGTGCGTACCATATGCGAGTAGAGTTGTCGGAAGGAGGCTCCTTCCCGTATGTTGTCCGAAAATGGCGCTAGACTCTGGAAACGGATCGGTGTTGATGAAATTCAAGAGTACAAAAAGCTTTCTCCTTATCGCTAACCGCCATTTTGTTAAACACTGCTACTACTGCCATCTGGTGGTAACTTATGTACTACAGTTGATGCAAAACAAAACTTTGAGAGTTTGTCTAACCGTTACTGCAACAATAAAAACGGTACGTTTTCCACGTTTTCAAAACAAATTCACGAAACCCCGGCAATCATTTAGAATAACCCTGTATTTAAAGTAGTTGTTAACAGGCCAGCTGAAGAATGAGTGCGCCATTCTGCGGAAAGCCTTTGGAAGCTACAGTTATATTGCTAAGAGTGCTAAGTGTGCTTCTGAGGCTGTAGTTTAGTTTTCAGCCATTTTCACCACCATCGTAGTCGTGTTATATTTATGTTCCGTCTTTATATCTTTTTAGTACTGTGTAGATTTAAGATTCACATTTAATGGTTTTATAATTTATATTTCATTTTGCGTCTTTAACCAATTTAATAGGGTGCTTGCTTAAATCCATACGAAGAACCAGTACTTTAACTAGTAGTGAAGACATCCCTCCATACAGGGTTGGAGTCAGGAAGAGCATCCCGGCTGTAACACGGGACCAAATTCCCACAAAGTTCTTCCCTATGGTGGATTGGTCAGCATCTTGGCCTTTCATCCTTGTGATCCCGAAGTCAATTCCCGACCAGCTCGTGGAATGTTAATCCTGAATGTTCAAAGACAAAAGGAAAATGGTGCGATGATAAACGAGGTTAAAAGTCAGGTTGTGAGTTTCACTGATAGGAAACGTCCTCTCTGTTTAAATTACTGCTTTGATGGGGTGAAAATTCCTTATGAAGATTACTGAAAGTACCTAGGGGTTAATATAAGAAAATATTGTAAATAAAGGGTACAGATCGCTGCACATGGTTATGAGGGTATCCAGGGTTTGTAGTAAGGATGTAGAGGAAATGGCGTATATGTCTCTGGTCAGAATCCAAATAGTGTGTGGTTCTAATGTATGGAACACACACCAGGATTACTTGATACGAAAACTGGAAAAAATTCAAAGAAAAGCAGCTCGATTTGTACGGGGTGATTTCCGTAAAGTTTCGGCTGGGACGACTTGGGAGAAAGGAGACGAGCTGCTAGACCAAGTGTTTTTTCCCGAGCTGTCAGTGAAGCGATGTAGTGGAATGACATTAGTAGACGAATATGTTTGGGTGGTGTTTTCTAAAAGTAGAAAAAATCACAATATGAATTCAATAGGGCAAATTGGAGAAAATATTTGTTTATAGGAAGAGAAATTTGGAATTGTATTAATTTACCAAGGGAGAGGTTCAATAAATTTCCAAATTCTTTGCAATTACAAGTAAAAACCAGGTAAACAGCAGAGAGGGAATCTGCCTCCTGAGCGACTGTCCTACATGCAGATCAGTGGTGATAGTGGTGATTTATGTCCGGCTCCATGGCTAAATGGTTAGCCTTTGGTTCAAGATGTCCCGGATTCGCTTCCCGGTCGGTTCAGGGAGATTTAATTCCTATAGCCGTGGGTCTGGGTGTTTGTGACGTCTTCAACATTAGAGTTCACCATACGCAGGGCCCCACCCTCATAGACGCGCAAGTCTCCTATACCGCGTCAATTCGAAGGACCTGCTTAGCTCTTTCCGGAGGCCACAATCAAGACAAAAAGTGGTGATTAATTGATTAATTGAGATTTGTGTTGTCACCGTTATTCCTGAATATGTCACATATTACAAACCTACACCTTACCACCACTCATTGACAGTTTTCTGGTATTTTTAACGTCATACTAACTTCATAGGTGTTCGACGGTGATGGGATAGGAAAGGATTAAGGATTATTATTAAGGATTATTATTATTATTATTATTATTATTATTATTATTATTACTGTTACATGCCTTGGACGTACCTTTCTGACTACAATTGAAGTACTGAAGATCATCAATCAACTTACCTTCTGAATTTTACAACAAACATTTGTGACAGATTAGGGAACTGAACACAAGAAGAAAACTGGTTTACTATACCCTAAGATACGGCAGAGGATGGAGAAGTAAGTTAGGGTTGCTCAGCCTAGATTTGTTGAAGAACAAGCAACGAGGGACGAAGCTCAGTGGAGTCTTTATTTGAAGATCCAGTGTCCAGAATCTGACAAATTTTTCTAGATAATCTTTGGTAAGATTTCGGCTCGAATAGGTGATATTTAGAAAAATTTACGTAAAAGTTACGTTCAAATTGGAGATAATAAATAAAACTGTAATGCAACCTTTTGATCAGTGTGAGATATTGTTGTAAATAGATACAGAGTGTATATGATATCAGCTGCAATTGGAGGTCTATGACTGCAGTAATAGAGGGAAATTTGCTCAATAGGCAATGCTGAAGAATGTTGTAATACGAGTTTGGATACTGAAGGAAATTATAACACGATAACGATCCTAATGGAACTTATCGAAGGAAACTGTGCTGCGAGCTTGGATCCATACGGGATATTGGGGGAAAGTGTAAAACGAATTTACACGCATTTTTTGTATTGAAGGAAATGGTTGTGCCTGTTTGGTTCAGTTGGAGATACTGAGAAAAGGTATGGAAAGGATTTCCTCAATTTGATTTGTAGTGCGAACCTGAATGAAACTTTTTATGGGACCGACATGAGTAGGAAATACTGCTGGGAACTGTAGGAGCGAATTTGACTCAATTAGCTACATTGAAGGAAAATGTAGAACGGATTTCTCGAACAGGAGATATGAAGAGAAAATTACTATATAGATCAAGTAAGTATGAAGAAAGTATGGAGTGATTTTGCTTCGAATAGAAGTTACTGAAGCAAATTGTAGTGCCATTTCGGCATGATGGGAGACACCGAAGGGAATGCCTTTATACAACGAATTTGCCGTAATACAAGATATTGTCTTTCGATCCTCGCTCGAATCGTAATTTGTAATCAAGGGACTGCTCAAATGGAATACTCTGAGGTATAATGAGATCTTACGAGCTGGGCTCGATAGGAAATGTTGTAGAAATACAAGTTTGACTTGTAAGGGGGTTAATAAAATAAGCATTTGTACGATAGCAGTTCTAATAGAAGGGAAGTGTAGCGTGAGACTGGATCAACAAGGTAGTAGGCCTACTGGGTGAAAGTGTAGAACGAATTTGCAAGAATTGTAGATATTAAAGGGACGGAACTCAGTAGCTGCAGTCGCTTAAGTGCGGACAGTATCCAGTATTCGGGAGATAGTGGGTTCGAGCCCCACTGTCGGCAACCCTGAACGTGATTTTCCGTGGTTTTACGCTTTCACACCAAGCAAATGCTGAGGCTGTACCTTAATTAAGGCCATGAACGCTTCCTTCCCATTCCTAGCCCTTTCCTGTCCCATCGTCGCTATAAGACCTATCCGTATCGGTGCGACGTAAAGGCATTTGCAAGATATTAAAGAGAACTGTAGTGCATGTTTAGCTCAATAGATGTAACAGAGAATTGACTTGTTTGAATAGAAAATATTGGGAAAAGTTGCATTAGGAGAATAGTTCGAATATATATTGAATGGATCTGTAGTGCAAGTTTGGTTCGAATAGGAGATATTGGGGGAAATAATTTTATGAAATTGAATCGAAATGGAGACAATGAATGAAAATGTGGTACGATATTCTTTTCTTTGGAGGATATACCAGAAAATTGTACTGAAATGGAGTATTTTGAGGGAAAATACAGAATATGTATAGGAATACTAATAGGGTATATTGCAGGAAACTGTATCAGGTCTAAGAGATGTGCTCAAGAAACGAGTTGTTGAGGGAAATCGTCGTATGCGGTCTCGAAAATTAGACATATTATGAGAAAATATAGCACAAATTTTAATCGAATGGAGGTGTTTGAAGGGAGCTTTTATGTGAGCTCTCTTCGATTCGGAGATGCTCATGAGGGAGATACTGAAGTGAACAGTATTACGATCTTCGTTTAAATAGGAGATATGGAAGGAAAATATACAACGAGCTTAACACAGTTTGAGAAAAATGCATGGAGACTGTAGTACAAATGTGGTTCATTCTTTGAGCTGGTGGAATATTTTGGACGCTTACTACATACTTCATGTGAGTCCACTATTAGTAGACTTGCTGTGAGTAATTCCCTATTTGTATTGCCTTAGACATTGAGTATGGATCAGTATATCAAGTGCGCATTGCTCCATAAGACATACTGTTATGTTATGAATATTTATTGCTACGAGTTACTCCACACATTGTTACCTGGGTAATTTATAGCGCGCACTCAATTGTATTAGTGTACAGTTAGTTATGCGTCACTGCTAATACGTGCGCTATTGCGATAAAGCTAACAGAATCTGTTCGTATCTGAGTCAAACTTTTCCTAGATTGTACAAGAGTGTCTCCAGTTAATATCTCGGTCAGGTTTCTTGAAGATTATACCTAGCATCCCTGGAGAAAATGTCAGTATTTTGAGAATTTATATTACTGTTCCCCTTATGGTATTTTTTAAAAATATATAAATGTATTGAATTATATAGTTGTACAAGTATGAAAGATATAGGCTATGACACCAGGATAGAGACAATGAGCTGTTGAGTTATTTATTTCTCATACATATACATTCATATCCATAATTAAATTACGATATCACCTTGAAAATGAGTTTACATATACAATAAATTTACACCAAATGCCTCTTACCATAAAGCAGAGTTATACCACAATGTTAAAAATACAGACACAAAAATCATGCTGAAGCAGTCAAGATACACAGAATACTCTTACGACTAGTCTATTTTACAAACAAAGCTGCTTAACTATCATACAAATAACACACTGATCATATACACATAAGGAGGACATATTTTTGAATGAATAATTTCAAAATTGTACAAAATCAATATCAGTACAACTCAGAGTACGCATTTTATAGCATTTTATAGATGTTTCGTTTATAGAATTTCAGAAAACATTCGATAGAGTACTGGAGGTTATAGTATTTTGAAGAAACTTTATTGTTTTGAACTTCTCACAAATTTTTCAGTCTTTTCAAGGACTTTGTTTACATAACACAGTACAGTATGTTTATAATCAAGTGTATACATCTCAGAGTTTAACAGTTAATTCAGGTGTAACTCAGGGCTCAATGTTTGAACCTTTGGACTCTATTGCCATTATATTGTCGATGTCGTGACTCATTCTCAAATATTATTCTTTATGGATTGTCTAGAAATGTCATCTTAATTAAAGCCACAGAGGATTGCATTTCATTAACATAAAAACTGACGTAAATTCATTATTACTGTGGAACAGATAAGGTAAATTATCATTCAACGGTTATACACATGTTAAGACGACTTTTACAAGACAATGTTACTCATTTCGGATATATTTATCGAATGAATCGTATTAACTTGAATGAATAAATTAGGTGTACTTTTCACAATGGGCCTTTCGTTCTTATAAACCATGTACTGTTGTTACCTCTACATTGTCCGCTATTAGACTTCATTTTAAAATTAATTTATTTGTTAGATACAAAGTTTAGTGTTAAATTTACATTCGTCTACTTGACTTTCAAAATATTGTTATGTTACCAGTAAAATTATTGTTTGTTTGGTTAGTAATATGTCAAGTTTATTACTTACTTTTTGTTGTATTATAATTACTTTAATTTAATTAGATTGTTCATTATATTAATTATAACATAGTTTATTTTAACACTTGCCTTACGAATTGTATTTACATTATTATAATTTCATTGAACGTTTTGTGCTGTAGTGTTCTTGGACATCATATAATATAAATTACATTGTGTTTATGTTGCATATAATTTAAGTTGCTGTTCATCACGTACCATTGTAACTTTGATGCAGGGATTTCCATTCTGAACTATTTATTCGGTTATAATTTTATTAATTTATTTCAGAGAAACAGGGCAAAGGACGGTACGTTTTTGTTAAAATATTTTGGGCAATTAAGGACTCCGTTAAAATTTGTTTGTCTATCTCATTACTGTATTTAGTAATGAACAAAACAGACTTTTCACCAATTTGCAAAAGACAAGTAGATCTTCACGTCATATGATATCGTGAACATAGACAACTCGGCTCAATTTACAGTACGCAGAATGCCATTAGCAGGAATATCCCACTGTACAGGGGAAACGACATTTCTTCAGCAACCACATATTATATTCACAGGAAGTGCTAAATTCGTCCATTTCTTCAGGAACGCTAAATTAGTTCTAAGATGCTTCTCCTAATGTCCAATAAGGTCCATAAAATGATGTTTATCGTTCATAGTAGACCCAACCGTACACTGCCAAATATATGCAGAGTGAACACGTACGCACTGTGGGTGGGAGACGCAGGTGAAGAAGACACCCACGGTATACCCTGCCTGTCGTAAGAGGCGACTAAAAGGGGCCCCAGCTGCTCTCATCTTGGATGCGTGGGTTGGCCACCATGGGGCCCTTTGCTGAGTCCCGGCATTGCTTCCACTTACTTGTGCCCGGCTTTTCACTTTCATCTATCCTGATCGACCTCCCTCGGTCAACTCTTGTTATTTTCCGACTCCGACAGTATTAGATCATTCGAGGCCTAGGGAGGTTCTTCACTATCACGCTCTACGTGGTTCTTGCCTTTTTTGTCCGGTATTTACTTTTTCGAAATGTCATGAACGAAAACCTACAACCTGTTTTCCAGTCATTGATCGGGTCAGGGATGTAATGAATGAAACATATACAGGCTATTATTACAATGGGGTCGCAACTCCCAAGGTGATTTCTTAATGAGTGATAAATGCTATGAAATGATAATGGAGACTGTTGCAGGAATGAAAGATGACAGGGAAAACCGGAGTACCCGGAGAAAAACTTGTCCCGCCTCCGCTTTGTCCAGCACAAATCTCACATGGGATTTGAACCACGGTATCCAGCGGTGAGAGACCGACGCGCTGCCATCTGAGCCACGGAGACTCCTCGAAGTGTCGTATCCCTTCTTATTTCGTTTCTCTCTCTCTCTCTCTCTCTCTCTCTCTCTATAGCCACTGTAGGTGGGGGACACAGACGAAGACTACACCCACAGCGAGGATAGGAATTGTGCCTGCTGCCGAAGCTTGTGGTACTCCTGTGGAGCAATGTTTAATGACCGACAGATGAAATGATATTGAAGAGTGTTGGTGGAGTGAAAGATTACAGGGGAAATCGAAGTAATCTGAGGAAACCCTGTCTCGCCTCTGCTATGTCCAGCACATGGAGTGACCACGAAACCCAGCGGAGAGAGGCCGGCGCGCTGCCGCCTGAGCATCGGAAGCTCACTGAGAAAATAGTGAAAATTAATATTTTTTAAAAAGAAATCGTATGAAAAGAATAAATGGCTGTTTATAGAGAGGGGGAAGGAAATACATTTCAAGAACAACGTTAGGAAGAACGGATTGGTAATAATTGGCGGTGGAAAGAGTGTGACATGCTGTTGGGCCTCGCCTGAAGATAGGCAACACTTCTTGCACTGTGACTGGATAGACAGCGGGGCGGCATCGCCGGTGGGTTAAGAATTAAGGGCATCTTTGAAATAACTATTTAAGAAGAAATCTCCGAAATTCCTCTCCTGGATGGAGACGATTATCTTAACGCTATACATTAATATTTAGGCTCTAACAATTATTTGTATTATTTTTGTTGTTCAACGATAATAAATATAAAATTAAAATTGTTTATTCCCAAGCGAGTAAGAGTGGAGTATTCTTACTATCATTCTGCGGGTCTGACTAAGGTCACTCTTGTACATTTTAATGTCACGGGGATGTTTAACTGTATTTCTCTCGAATCCTCTTCGCCTTTCATTCTTTGCGCCTTTGTTTTTCAAAATGTTCTTTTATTGTTCATTTATGAATACGTTTTCCATTCGAAGGTTGATTTCAAATTAAATGCAGTCGGTGGGAAATTGTATAGGAAAGCGCACCTCATCACATTAACGGTCGCGTAAACGCCCTCGTCCATACTGTTATATTATTTTGTGCTACGTAACTTTCCTCTAATATTACCGTAAAAGGGCAGCTCTGAGTTGACATATTCCTGATCCGATCATTGTATCGTGTCTGATACGTGCACTTGATACAAACAACTGTTTTTACGAGCCGATGATAAGTGCTTGATAAGCACACGGTTGTCTGATACATGTTTGGACGTATCTTTACACGGCTACTGGTTATAGACGGTCTTTATTGGGCCGATGACCAAGATGTCAGGGCCCTTGTTGTTGTTGTTGTTGTTGTTGTTGTTGTTGTTGTTGTTGTTTGGGTCATAATTCCATAGACGGGCTTGATGTAGCTCTCCATCCCATCCTAAACTGTACCAACGTTTCATTGCTACGTAACTACTACATCCTGCATCTGCTCTAATCTGCTTGGCATATTACCGCCTATACTTCCCTCAAAACCAACCGAACAAGTCCTGGGTGTCATAAAATCTGTCCTATCATTCTATCCCTTCTTCTGGTCAAGTTTCGCCAAATCATTCTCCTCTCACCAGTTCGCTTTAGTAATTCTTCATTTGCAATTCGATCTATCGATCTCAACTTGAATCTTCTTCTGTAACACCACATTTCAAAATCTTCTATTCTCTTTCTTTTTGAGCTAGTTATTGTCCATGTTTCACTTCTTTACAATGCCACGTTCCATACGAAAGTCTTCAAAAACATTTTTCTTCCTCCTATATAAATGTTCGAAGTGAGTAAATGTATTTCCTTAAGACATGCCTCCCTTGCTTTTACTAGTTTGCATTTTATGTCCTCTTTATTTCTGCCATAATTAGTTATTTTACTACCCAAGTAACAATGTTATATACTCCATTTAGGACTTCATTTCCTAATCTAATTTTTCTTACACCACCTGACTTTATTCGACTGCACTCCCTTACTTTTGTTTTGGATTTGTTTATTTTCATACTATACTCCTTCTCCAGGACTATGTCCACACGATTAATCAATTTCACCTGATCTTCTGCAGACTCAAATAAAATAACAATATCATAGGCAAATCTCAGAGTTTTGATTTCGTCTCCTTTAATTGTGATTCCCCTTACAGATTCCACTTTTATTTCTTTTACTGCCTCTTTTATATATAAATTTAAAAGGAATAGAGATGAACTCTAGCCTTGCCTCTCTCCTTTCTGGACTGTTGCTTCTGTTTCATGGCCTGTGATTTTCATCACTGCAGAGTGATTTTTGTACAGATTGTAGATCATTCTTCTTTCTCCGTACCTGATCGCGATCATCTTCAGAATCTCAAATAGCCTGGTCTGATCAGTATTATGGAATGCCTTTTGTAGATGTATGTATGTCATGTGGCTTTGTTTTTATTAATTTGTTCCTCCAAGATCCTTATAACAGAAATAAATTATCAACATCATAGAGGTACCGGAATGTTGGTAATCCTACCAATATGAGGATAGCGTATCATGTACCTTCACAAACAATGAGAGTGACACAGGATCGAATTTGCCAGACGGCAGACGGCCACCACTTCTACCATTTGAACAATTCAGCCCGGCCCTTGACTCCTTCTCTTTTCATTTGTTTCCTCCGTCACGGCTCATTTAAGGTAGTGCTAAATACCTCAGCACTTTACTTTAATTACTTGTGTGTGTCAACGGAGCAGTGAAGAATGAGATGTAAGTCTGGGTGTCAAAACATTTGTCTCTCTCCTACGCGAGCTAGCACTATTTCTCGGAAGGGGACGGGTCCAGGATTATAGGTGCAGCATGCTAAACATTCCTCTGTATTGTCCTAGCCGATCGCCAGAGGCAGTTTCACCTCCTGCGTCTTTTGTATTAATTTTGTAGACAAATGTCGTGCTGTCATCCACTAGACACTACATATTTTATTGTAACGGGATTTCTGCCCTCTCACTATGGAGGTGAGGGTCGAACACTCCCGTTATCGGAGCTGCAGACGTGGGAGTAAATTTGCCCCAGCAGATCTCAATGGTGACCAAATTGTCGTGTTAGAAAAGGATTAATTGGTCAGCATGGTTAGCGCAGATTATGTGTTACTCCACAAACTTATTTCGATTTGATATCTCTAGCCAGTCAATATCTACTCATAGTTCATTTTGCAGGTCACATATTCAAAGAAGCCTTGCTGAGCTAGGTCTGGAGTCATCATAAACAATATTAAATATGAAGATGACACCCTAATTACATGTGACACCGTTGAAGGTTTTCAAGGATTATGCAGTAGAATTCATTTCAGTGGATTAAAATATGGTCCAAACATAAATACCACAAAAACCATGTTCATGGTATTTAGCAGAAGCAACCACGAAGGTGCCTTCATGTAACTAAAGAATGAAAACATTGAACGAGTAAGTCAGTTCTCATACCTTGGGAGCACAATAACAGATTGTCTAGACCCTGAAAAAGATAAGATGACGTACTGAGATTTCCAGATAGTCTTTCCAAAAGATGGTGTCATGTTTCTGTGATGATAACGTAAACCTCCAACTCAAACACTGCTTTGTGGAGTGGAGACCTGGACCATCACATCTCCCTCCATAAGCAGATTAGAGGCCTTTGAAATGCGGTTACGTAGGAGAATGCCCGGAATAATCTGGACAAATTTTGTAACAGATAATAAAATGTTTGGCTCAGACGGCAGCGCGTCGGTCTCTCACCGCTGGATACCGTGGTTCAAATCCCGGTCACTCAACGTGAGATTTGTGCTGGACAAAGCGGATGCGGGACAGGTTTTTCTCCGGGTACTCCGGTTTTCCCTGTCATCTTTCATTCCAGAAACACTCTCCATTATCATTTTATAGCATTTATCACTCATTAATAAATCACCTTGGGAGTGGCGACCCCATTGTAATAACAGGCTGACCCGGTCAACTCTGGAAAACAGTTTGTCGGTTTTCATTTTCAATAAAATGTTAAGGAGAGCTAGAGCTGGAAAACATCGTCAAAGCCACCAAAACAGCATATTTAGGCCGTGTTCTACGAGGTAGAATATACAACTGATATCACAAGGGCAAGATGCAAGGTAAGCGAGGAGTCAGTAGACCACCGATATCTTGGCTTCAAAACATCAAAGACTGGATTTGCATCAACAACAGTGAACAACTCTTCAAGTTACCTAAGGAAAGGGATGATTTCTGCAGGATGATCGCCAACGTCTGGAAAATCAGATATGGAGAAGAAGTTGTGTTCTAGAGCAAGATAGAGAAAAAGAGAAGACCTTACTTCACACCTAGATCGGAGGATGTTTACTTAAGGAATAATGTAGCATCAGGAAGTTGAGTGTCAATTTAGGCCTATATATGATTGCCTGGTAGGCCTATCTGTTACTACTTGGTGTCCAGTTGGCCATTTTTTCTGTATTTAACATCTCTTCAACATGTACTAAATGTACGTAACACGACCTAATAGGTTGAAAGTCTGTTTCGAAATTCTAAGTGTCTGTGTTATGTTATGTTATGTTATGTTATGTTATGTTATGTTATGTTATGTTATGTTATGTTATGTTATGTTATGTTATGTTATGTTATGTTATGTTATGTTATGTTATGTTATGTTATGTTATGTTATGTTATGTTATGTTATGTTATGTTATGTTATGTTATGTTATGTACGGAAACATTTAAAGTTATTCAAAAACAATCTTATACATATCTTGGCGATTACATTTAATTATTACGTTTTAATTATTACGTTACTGTACTTGTATGCCATTTTCAATTGTTACGTCTTTTTTATTTGTTCCTTGTTTTAATGTACTTCCATTTTATTCTTCTTTTGTTATCGTGAGATTTCTTGTTTCCATATGATTTATAATAATATTTGGCTTTCATTGAATTGTCTTTTATACTTTTGTTACTGTTACTTAATTTATGTTTTAATTTGTTTCGTTGTTATAATATACGATTTGCAGATGATACAGCACTGATAACTGAAAATGAAAAATGTGGAAAAGGCAATCAATTCCCTGAATGAACTGCTAAACAAGAAGATATCTAAGCGAGGACGGTAAACGGATTAAGAACGAAAGAAAGAAAGAAACAAAGAAAGAAAGAAAGAAAGAAAGAAAGTACTTCATCCAGCACTTGTGAAGTTTCTGATTCTGTTTTAGTAGAACTTAAAGAACTACTTAAAATATTCCGTTTATGTTTCCATGCGATGTACGTCGGTAACTGGAATATAACGAATACTAGAATGTAATGATTACAATTTTGTTTTCAGAACTTAATTACGAAGAACGTCCGCCTCTGTGGTGTAGTGGTTAGTGTGATTAGCTGCCACTCCCGGAGGCCCGGGTTCGATTCCCGGCTCTGCCACGAAATTTGAAATGTGGTACGAGGGCTGGACCGGGGTCCACTCAGCCTCGGGAGGTCAACTGAGTAGAGGGAGGTTCGATTCCCTCCTCAGCCATCCTCGAAGTGGTTCTCCGTGGTTTACCACTTCTCCTCCAGGCAAATGCCGGGATGGTACCTAACTTTAAGGCCACGGCCGCTTCCTTTCCTCTTCCGCTTCCTTGTATATCTCTACCAATCTTCCCATCCCCAGACAAGACTCTTGTTCAGCATAACAGGTGAGGACTTCGATGAATGCTTCCAAGCTGAAAAATGCGCTATAACGCGCTATCAAATAGTAATAGTAATAGTAATGAAAATGGCTGCTGTGAGGTATGCGATCATTAGAGTCTCGAGGCAGTGCTTGTTGTGTGAACAGACATAAAGTGGGTCAGTACACGCGAGTGATCGTCATCCACACCAGATAATTGTGTAACACTACCGCGGTAGCTTTATCAATATAATTACCATATTAAGCCATTGCAGTTCTAAGACCCCTTTCACCCACCTCTCATGACGTCACGTTAACACGAACAAGGAATTCGTACAATCTTCTCCTGAGACGTGTGTGGAAGTCTCTGAGCAACAGTTCCTTCTGCATTTCATTTTATCTCCGACGCCCATGGGACAATTTGTGTTCTCTTCTGATTTTTTAATATGAATAGGCTATGTCTTTTACTGGGGGTCTATCTGGAATTAGCGCCATCAATTATCCCACATCATTGTAACCATCGCAACCGTCGTTCGTCTATGTACACTGGGTCAGTA